>NC_043000.1:36858629-36942898 GCF_006345805.1 Octopus sinensis
CTTGAAACTACGATTGCAGAATGAGCCATATTTAACTAGTATTGATTAGTGACTGAGAGAGCTAATATTAACGTTGATTAATAATATAATGAAAGAATATTTACAAAAATGTGATAAACCAATTTGGAAAATAAACACTTCTTTATAGTCTTTTTCCGGAACTGTTAAGCAGGATTTTGAAGATATTAAAGAAGTAAACAACTGCAAAACAGAAAAATTCTGTTGATTTACAGGGCAACGGAGACATGAAATCTATGGTTATATCAAATATAGACAAATAACGACACTTCTCACCCCAAAATGTTCAGAGTAAATCAGAAATATGTAAAAACAGAAATGCAAGCGCAGGTTGGTTTGTTTACGTCCCCGTAACTCAACTGTTTGGCAAAAGAGTCCGATAGAATAAGTACCAGGATTAGAAAAATGTCCTTCTAGGATCAACTTGTTCGATTAAAACCTTTCAAGGCGGTGCCCCAGTATGGCCACAGTCAAATGACTGAAAATAGTAAAAGATAAAAAATGCCTTTGTACATCCGCAGCAAAGAGAAATGAGACAGGAGTTGAAAACTATCGGTGAGAAAGTCCTTATGCAGAAGATAGAAATCCAGTGGAGATCAATCATTAGTCTGTCGTATGATGAGGAGACAAGCAGAGATGCACCTTTACAGATGAGTACAGGTTCCTCTAGGAAGGAGTATTCCAATTTTTACAAGACTCAAGCGTAGTTTAAAATAATTTTCATATAATTACTCTTTTTACATTACATCAAAGCAATTTGATGCCATAGTTAATATACTCTTAAGACTGTCATGGAAAAATATTCAGGAGAGGAAATTATCGACAGTGACTCGATTATTAGTCGCTGGGAAAGTGTCACAGCAGAGGGTGTTAACTGATGTCAGTGGTATGGAAAACTAGAGGAATGTTGTACAGGCATTGAATAACTTTGCTGTCCGATTCATAATACATCGTGGTTGCAGTGTTCAGCTGACATTTTAAATTACTCCTGTCCTACCCGACAATAGCATCAGATCATCCAGAAGGGGATCGATTTCACTGCTAATGCTAATGACATTTCATGCTATGATTTACACGATAAACACATCGTAGATTTATTTCAAACTTGCTGTTGAGAGTCGTATCTTGTAAAATTTTTTTACGATAGCAAAAGCGTTGCGTTATGATCGCAGTTCATGTTTCAGGACAATTAGTTTACGTGTGAGCGTCTCTGGTCGGCAGTTTCCGTAGATGTTCGGTAGTCAATCATAAATACGCAGCTGGAGTTTCGGTTAATTGATTATTCATTTTGAATTTAATGAGAGTAGCAAATTGTCCATTATGTATGTATGTATGCATGTATGGAAGAATGTGTGTGTATATGTGCACGTGTGGATACTGTATGTGTGCGCAGGAATGTTGGTGCACGTGTGTGTAAGTATTGTTAGTGCACGCGAATGTGTGTGTTTGTAAGTATGAGTGTTGCTATGTGTGTTTATATGTATTCCCATAAGTATGGATGCTGAACTGTTCGTATGCATGTATGTATGTGAGTGAATATGATTGTTTGTATACCATCATTATGCATGTACGAAGAAGATAATCCTTTTAATTTAATTAAGTGAGAATTATAATTTATTATTAAAATTACTGTTATAGAAATTCTCTGATTAATGCAATATTGAAAATTGACTATTGAACATTCGCGGTTCACTGGAATCTCCCAGATACAGTCTCACTGAAGTTCTATTGAAATGGCAAAGACAGAGCAACAACAGCAACGGAGCCATTGTGGAGATTGCAGCATCGACTACTTGCCGAGTTTAAGATGAAATAGTAACATTGGTTACACGTTTCTGATAGAACGCCAGCAAGTTCGGGGGAGGGGGGATAAAGCGATTATATCGACCCCAGTCCCGGTGCCCAACCGATTTCTATTTTATCCACTCCGAAAGGATGAAAGGTAAAGTCGACTGCTAAGCATTTTGCCCATCAAACTAACAACACTGCCTGCTCCACGCCTTAATAAGTAACCGTAATAAAACAATAATTACTAATTGCGGCAGCAGTAGCAGCCGTGTGGGATGCGAGTTCTTTTTTCAGTCGCTTGGTACCAGGTTCACTGGTACTGCGTAGGTCGTGACGCAAGTCTTTTCTGCCATGTTCTTTGTGTTGAGTCGGACTTTGTGAGAAAAACTGTTCGGAAGATCATCGGATAAAGGGTATGTTATTGATCATCTGATTGAACTGCTCCCAACCCTGGGCCTACTGACCGTTTAAAATTGCCAATTATGTCGCAAAAATGTAGACGAGATCACTGTTTAATGTTAGTATTGTAGCAAGTCGTGAAGTGTGACTTGTCTTGTAAATGTTATTCCAAGTACTATCCAACCCCTGGTTTGCAGTCAAGCTCTTTTTTGCAACTCCTCAACCACATCTTGACAAATATACCTTCATACCCCCCCACACACACACTCTCTCTCTCTCACCCTCTCAAACAGTGCACTTACTGGTCTTTTCATTGACATTCATAGCTCATGGTTGAGCTTCTGTAATGTCACACTGATGGTTTCGCGTAACTTAATCCGCTCGGCCTTTTTTCATCCGTAATGTGGCTGCACCAAACTATTGTTTCTATAATCTTACGACGTTGTCTGTAAGAGACATCTGCAGTTCTATAGATTCCGCTCGTCTTTTACACATTTCACGGACATACATCACAGTTAGCATAAAGATAGCTATATACAGATGAATTTTGGTGAAGAAGAATTGGTCCGTGCAGGCTTTAGGCACTGGAAATCTGCTTTAACTGATTCTTTTCTTCACATTATATTCATAGTTTTCATTCTTGGAAAGATAAAAACCAACCTGGTTTTCACCGGTTTCAACTCAGATCATGTAAAATTTTAAAAATCGAACAGATTTACCTAATAAGGCCTCTTCACCTTAAGGTTAGGAATGTGAATGAATCAACAATCTCCAGAGTTTGGCCTGCACCAACTCAAATTCTTGCTGCGCCTCACCAATAAGTATCACTTTCCTCTTTTCATTGCTGATCCAAATACTAACCTTTGAGCTGCTGTTACTGGTTGTCATCACCATACCTGCTGTATTAAGGAGACCCAGAACGTCAGAAAAATTAAATTCTGTGAGTCTTCCCTACCCCCATTTGATGCAGGTTCCCACTTTGACTTAATCATTATGAATCCGTAGAAGATATTAAGAGAAGAAACAGTATATGCCCAAGAGACATGCCTGTGAAAATGTACGATATATATATATATATGTATGTATAAAATGGCAATTTCTCTGTTACCATCATAGTGCATAAATCAGCGAACTCGGGAAATGTTGCATACATGTTACACTAACATCGGGTACAATAATAGGCTAATTGGATTTCAATAAAAGTCTATAACGAGCTCCCTACGAGTGGGGAGAAGTGATGCAAAATGTATAAGTCTGAGGGAAACGCAGCAGCAGAGTGAGAGTGACTTATGTCAGGGAAAGTGAGAACAGCATCATGTAAGCGACAAATATTGAGTTTCATTGGGATGGTAACGTTAATACAGCTGTCAGGTGCACGCGACGCTGCATACATACTTTTATAAATACATAGACACAACACACACATCGGTGGGTATGAGGAATATGTAGCTTTAGGGAGAGAAGGGGTAGGTGTCTTTTCTGATGTCAATCGCAAAGAAACATACACATACAGTAAAATAATTAAGAGGAGGAAGCAAAGCAAAGCATTACGATGACCAAAGCTGTTAAAACTTCAGCTTTTTAGAGAAAACGTTTCATAAGCAGTTCATCATTAAAAAGCTTTCATATATGTTTTTTTTATAAAGTCAGTTACTAACAAACTGCAATCAGACGGCATGCATTCAGAGATAAATGATTAATCGTGTAGTATTTTGAACTGCTATGCTACAATTAACCGAGTGCATTTCCAACAGGAAGCAACAACTCAACATCAGATTCGAGTGGTTCTTTACATCAGATTCTTTTAAACTATGGTAAACTGTTATGGCATAGCAGATGCAATCATTTAACACAAAGCACACATGTACACGCATCTAACAAGAAACTCACTCGCAAACAGAAGCACTTGCACACGATGTATATGCATGCGTGTGTGCGTGCGTGCTTGTGTGTGTGTAGAACTGTGCTGTGGGCATACAAACGTGCTAAATCTACTTAGCTCTCTGTAGATTGGAAAAATGCACATGCTAAAAGGGTTTTCAACCCCTATTGGAGTCTCATCACAGGTTTCTACATCAGTCGAAGCAAGCAGCCAATCCGTTTGTAATACGCACCAAATCTAGTGACTCCGGAGAATCGGGTTCACTAATTCGCCAAATGCGAGAATTTAACACTCCAGTTAAAGTGTATGGAAACAGTGATCTACTCTCATTGTTACTCGGAATCTCACGTGTAATCGATCGGACAATGAATTGGTAACAAAGGTTTGCCTTTGGTACCAATTAGATTGGTAACATGTGAACTGGTCGAATGTGTGGGAAGGCTGAAGATATATCGAAGACTTTCCAGTGAAATCAAATGATCATATGTACACGCACCGTAGATAGGTAGATATTGGGTCATCCCATAAATAATGCAGTTTTTTCAATCGCATGAAGTCGGAGGGAGACGGCATAAACTACCTGCATCAACTTACTATAAAAACAGGTAGAAATTTTACCTTGCTTGGATTATCATTCTTGGTGCAAGTTTTGAAGAGTGCAGTTCGATTTTAGTTATTTTTTCAAAGCAATAATGGCACTGACAAATGAGCATATTCGGCATATTTTGCTTCTTTATGAGTTCAATAAAGAGAACAACGCAATGGAAAATGCAAAGAATATTAATGCAATATATGGAGATCAGACAATAAGAATAAGCTGGTGTTAATGGTGGTTCCAGATATTCCAAGCTGGAAACTGCAGCCTAGAAGACGAGCCACTTCCTGGAAGACCTATAGACCTGCAAACCCTGGTGGAACAAAATCCCATTGTAACGGTTGAGAAAGTAGCAGAAAAGCTTGGATTTGGCCATTCGTCAATACCTGCGTGCCATTGGAGAAGTCAGAGAAGTGGGTCAATGGGTTCCTCACAAACTTTTCGAGTTTAATCGCGTGCAGAGAGTGAATGTATGTTCTTCTTTGCTGCCACGTCTCACAAATGAACCTTTTTTTTTTTTTTTTTGACGGAATGGTGACTGCTGACGAGAAAGTGGTTCTCAATCAAAATGTCAAGCGCCGAAGACAGTGGGCAGAGAACGGTGGAACAACGGCGCCCCAGGGTAAAGAAGGACTTCACACCCACATAAGGTGTTGCTATCTGTTTGGTGGGATATGAAATGTTTAGTCCACTTAGAACTTTTAAACTCGAACCAAACGATAACGAATGAGATCTACTGCAAACAGCTTGAGCGGCTTGAGTCAGCGCTAGAAGAAAGACAACCATCTTTGGTTTCAAGACGAAAGGTCTTCTATCAGGATAATGCTCGGCCACATGTAGGGAGGAAGACAATTCAAATGCTGGACCAGTTTTAATTGGAAACTATGCTCCGCCTACCATATTCGCGGACGTTGCCCCATCTGATTATCATTTATTCCGTAGTCTTCAAAATCATTTAGACGTAAAATATATGAGTTCTGTCAATGAAGTCAGAGCAGTACTGGAGGAGTATTTTTCATCACGGACAAGTGAATTTTGGAAGAGGAGTCTTCCAGAGAGATGGAAGAGCATTATAGAAAATGAAGGAGATGATATTTTAGATTAACAGGGAACTTTGTCCATCTTAATTTTTAAGAAAGATATAAAAATACTGCATTATTTATGGTATGAGCCAATAGACAGACAGACAGACAGACAGATAGATATATAGATAGATAGATGCGTGTCCTAGTTCTGAGGGATGGATTCTTAAAGATAAGGTCCTGTGGTCGATTCCTAGATTGGTGGGGAGGACGTGCTTTGGCCTTAAGCAAAATAACACTGTTCACGTTACTCCAGTAACGTCTAGCGCAGGTGTAGCCCTCTCTCCCTCCAGCCGTTGAACTGGACCATGAGTAGGGGCCGCAAGGGAGTAGCTTTCTGCTCACGATTACATAGGCTCCTAAAGCAAGTAGCGAAAGCACATAACTGCGTTGCCCGCGCTCGCGGATTATGAGCAAGGTTTATGTGCGTTGAGAAGAAGAAGAAGAAGAAATAAAAATGCTGGGCGGCAAAGAGATTAAGCCATAACCGAAACACAAACAGAAATAAAACAATAGAGTGGGCCCGAAGCAAAAGCATTAAGAATTGTTGAAAGGAGGCAGAAACAAAACCTTTATTTCCGATATGCGTGTATGCGTATAAGCCCCTTTTTTTCCTCAATGAACTTCTGCATCCATCCCTTCCTTTTGTTTCCCAACATCACACACGCCTTATCATACAGGCGTCTCTCTACCTATCAATCAATCTATCTATCTCTCTCTCACACACACACCTTTCTGCAATCATTCGCTCACAAAACTCTAAATCTCTCTCACATACCCCATTTTATACAGAACATATTTCTTCTTTCATCCCTCCTCCTTTTATACTCTCTCTCTCTCTCAAATACATCTCCATATTTAACTGTCTTTTTCGCGTGATTGCACGTCACACAATCAGCTGACTGTCACCCTTGCAATCATCTACTCCCTCTCTCTCCTTCAAGCCTGACAAAAAGAGGAAACCGACCAAAAGACACATCTGATACGTGACTCACCGTTTTATATAAACTAACATAGGTTTTTGTGTTTCTACGTGTTTTGGTCTTTTCCATAACACCCCCCCTTTTTTTTTTTACAAGCGTTAGTGCATTTGATTTTCTCTCCAGCAACAATGTGTATAATTGTTGCCTTTCAAATCAAAGTGCATCACGGTGTTTTGCACACATAAAGAAATTGCAATGCATGATGACAACTGCAGTTTGGGAGGAAGGAAAACACTGACTGGCTGTCATTTACAGGCGAATTTTAAGAGAGAGGGAATAAATATGCTGCACATTTATTTGTTTTCTATCCTTTAGACATAGGAATGTGTGTATGTGAATGGGGAGAGAGAGAGAGACAGACAGACAGACAGATAGGGAGAAAGTGAAAAGAGAGAGAGAGCGAAAGCAGTTGGAGGAAGAAATGCTACACCCGATAGCATATCTTTTTAGTAAACTTCCATTTAGATCACACTCTTAAAATATTTCAGGATACAAATAAGAGAACCATCGTCGGTGAAGGACAGCGCCTGGACCATACATTCTGAATAAATTAGGTGTATTTCAGAGGAGGTGGTCACCCTAATGGGCAAGCGTTGTTATGTAAGAGTCTTGCGTTGGTTTCGCATGTTTTATTTCAGGATGCCGTTTATGAGATGTTTGTGTACAAAAGCGTCATTATTCATCTAAAAACCAGAGAAATTAACTTGGTTAGCTTGTGATGTTTTTTAAAGAATATTTTCTCTTTGACTGATTTCTGTCAGAGACTTTGGCTCATCTGGAGCACAACATTTCAGTATCATTAGGCTTCTTTCTTGTACTCATTTTGGTGACTCAAACTGAGCCCCTCTTTGTGCCTCCAGCCGCGATGTGGGTTTATCTGGTATCTCAGAAATGTGTCCGGACACTCTTTGAAAACCCCCTATATCTATACTCCGCAAATCTGAGGCTGTTTCACAGAATGTTGAACAATTTTGGACCCTACAAACTTAAGTTGTTACGGTACTGGGTCCCTATTCTAGATGGAGAAGACGAGATCATTGGTACAAGGCAGTGTCGGCCAGTTCAGCGGTTGGTATAGCTTTCAATCCCAATGTTCGGAACTAGAGTTTACAGCATCTTTCACACATACCTACATATATTTTTTACTTATTCTTTTACTAGTTCCAGTCATTTGACTGCGGCCACGCTGGAGCACCGCCTTTGGTCGAACAAATCAACACCAGGACTTACCCTTTGTAAGACTAGTACTTATTTTATAAGTCTCTTTTGCCGATCCGCTAAACTACGGGGACGCAAACGCAACAACATCGGTTATCAAGTGATGGCTGGGGGACAAACACAGACATACAAATATATATATATACATACACGACGGGCTTCTTTCCAGTTTCTGTCTACCAAATCCACTCACAAGGCTTTATTCGGCCCGTGGATATAGTAGCCACGTGTCCAAGGTGCCATTCAGTGGGACTGAACCCGGAACAATGTGGTTGGGAATCAGATTTCTTCATTTCCTTACATTTACCATAAAAGCATAATACAGGTGAAATCTTTGCGGGCTGGACACAGACACAATGATGATGATGATGATGGAATGAAAAAAGGGATGGTTGGTGGGAATCAGGCTTCTTACCACACAGTTGCATATCTTTCACGCCTCTCTAGGGAGCAGGGCTCGAATTCCTTTAGCCCCTACCAGTAGCTTGTCTGTTACACAGAGTTAATCTTTGTGTTGTATCCCTGGATTACTTCAAGTTCGGCCACAGTTGGGTGTAGTAATCGAAACCGGTGAGAAAGAAAGTTCTCTACAAGAATAGCAAGATAAACCATTTTCATAGTCTTGAATGATCTTCTCGCCCGCACAGTGTTGCTATCTTGCTTATATGCATATAGAATTTTGCATCACTACTCATATGCATTCACAGGACACACTGACTGACACTTGCACTACCCGCTGGTCCTATGTATTCCGGTTGTAGTTTGTCTGTGGACCGATAGTGGTGCGCTTGAACCTTCTCGGCACTGAACTTGGACTGCATGTTGTTTTCATCCGCCAATTTGTATATTGCAGCTTTAGTTTGTCATCAGGATCCTTGACTTTTGTAGCATCAGCGCAGCTGGTGTGAGGGGTTAACTGTATGGCTGAGGGTATGTCTGAGAGAACCACCTCAAACAGTAGTGGTCTCAAGATAGTTTCTCGAGGGACTACAGCTGAGATCTGCTGCATCTTCAGGGAGAACACCATTGGCTGAAACTGCTTGACTTCTCTCTTATAAAAAGTCATGCACCCACTCTCAGTTTTCCTGTGATTCCAAGGTCACACAGAATGCTTAAATCACCCGAGGTCGACTTTGCCTTTCAACCTTTCGAGGTCGATAACTTAAGTACCAGTTGTGTACTAGGGTCGATCTAATCGACTGGCCCCCTCCCCCAAAACATTTCGGGCCTTCTGCCTAGAGTAGAAAAGAATGCCTAAATCACAGAATTAGCATTCATATATGTGAGGCGCTTTTTCACTTTCAGTAAGCAGGGGCAGTGTTTAGATACTCAGCGCCCGAGATCAATCCTACTGTTTTCATTCGTGAATGCAGCTAGAAGCAATATTGTTTGTTCAGTGTTGTGTTATCGCTAAACCATTAGTCAAACACCTACGGTGATTCTTCATTGAGAGTTATGGACACTAAGGCTAAGGTTCGAACATTGTCTGTTACATAGGCCCAAGCATGGTTAAATGGTAACAAGCTTTCTTTCCAACTCCACGGTTCTGGGTTCGATCTTTCTACTATAGTTTCGGGCCGATCAAACCCCTGTGGGTGGATTTGGCAGACAAAAAACAGAGAAGCCCGTCGTATAATGCGTGCGGTGGGGGTGAGTGTGTATGTGATGTGAGTGTGTCCACCCACCACTACTTGATAACCGGTGTTGATGTGTTTACGTCCTGCAACTTAGCTGTTCAGCAAAATAGAGAAAGTCTAAATACCAAGCTTTACATAAGCAGTGGTTTCGATTCGCTCGACTAAAATTTTCCACGGTGGTACCCCAGCATGGCTGCAGTCAAATGACCGAAACTAGTAAAAAAAAAGCTTTTTTTAAATTTTGCTCCCTTTTTTGTTGTTTGTCCCTGTTTTAGTCAAGCTATGAAATTTTGTCTAAGTTGGTCAGAATTTGTGATTGGAACGAGCTTATGGAACCTGGGCGTTCACCTGGTTTGTTCGGTGCCAGCCTTGAGGGTCAGACATTTTGAGAAGAACTACTAGTCACGATGCTGGTGCCGAACCGTCGTTTCGGATCGAGGTGGTAAACTTCTTAGATATTCTGGTACTGCTTACCCTATCATCAGGTGACCAAGTTATTATTTAAAAAAAAAAAAAAAAATTAAAGCTCCTCCTGTAGGAACAGTTCTAGCGAGTTCTTCAATATTCTTGTAATGCTTCCCAGGTCTTCTAGGATCTATAACGATAAAGTATTCTGCCCTTGAAGCGAACATAGCACTTTGCTGTGGATTCGAACTCCTAATGGGGACACTCACTGTTTCAGTCACATCACATTTTCTCAACCATCACACACACACACTGTCTATCTTTCAAGCACACATACACACACTCTCATTCTCTCCCTGTCTTCTGCCTATCATTTTCTCACTCTCTCTCATCACTCGTAAATACAGAAGCAGTTTATACACATTCCGATACATGCATTCATACATGCACTTGTCATTATCAAACACACAACATGCACACAACTAGTATATATATATTATATATATAAAAGGCGGCGAGCTGGCAGAAACGTTAGCACACCGGGCGAATCGACTTTGCCTTTCATCCTTTCGGGGTCGATATATTAAGTACCAGTTACGCACTGGGGTCGATGTAATCGACTTAATCTCTTTGTCTGTCCTTGTTTGTCCCCTCTGTGTTTGGCCCCTTGTGGGTAGTAAAGAAATATATATATATTATGTAAATATATTATATAAATGGCGGTGCCCCAGCTTGGCCACAGCTCGTGAGCTGAAACTAGAATCAATCAATCAATCATATATACACATATACAATGTAACACACAAATACATGCGTATATTCGGCGTTTGAGCTCTCATACACACAGAAACGAGTACTTTCCACACCCGCATACACAAACTTACACTGTACACAAACACAGGCATCCGAGCACACACACACATACATATATGACTACACACATATACAAGCACTCTATACATGTACAAATATTTTATACACATACACACGCAAAACACTCCTGCAGCAACCATTTAATAAACTATTTCTCTAATATACAAAATTTTCTGTTTCTAATTTCTCTCTCTCTCTAAAAAAAACACACGCACAATTATCTATCTATCTATCGAGCTCTCTGCCTCTTATATGTATATGCTCTCCACTCGCTCTCCCGTCTTTCCTCCATCTTCCTCTCCCTCTCAAAGAGATTCAAAACATGAACATCTCGTTGCTCAATCCTATTATTTCTACCCTTATTCATTATTCAAGCACCGACCCACCCTTTCCCTCTTCCTTTTCATTACCTCCCTCCCTCTCTCTCTCTCTCTATTTACTTTCTCTCCCCACCACCAAACTTCTATCTCTCCAGCCTTCTCTCTTCTCTTATTCTCCAGTTCCATCTCTAAACGCTGCTTTATCTCTCTCTCTCTCTCCTCCCACTCTCTATACTCCTTATCCGTACACTTCCCCCCTCTCTGCCTCACATTCACTTCCTCTCCCCCCCCCCCTCTCGCTTCCCCTCATATTCAATATAATTGTGTATTAATTGAATGAATTCTTTATATTGATAGTTATCATTTCGCTGTTCTGGAAATAGATTCAGAATAAATCAGAATAAATCTCATTTTACTTGATGCTACCAAAATTTATTGTAATGACGTCCAGGGATGTTACACTACAAGGAACCATTTGCTCGCATTCGTGTATATGTGTGTGTGTGTGTGTGTGTACGGGTGTATATGTCTATACATGTGCGTGTGCTACAGTATATATGTCTGTGTGAGTTTGGATGTGTGTCATAGTTTTTTACCTCTTTCTTTTTCTACTATTTTAATCGAGGTCTACAAAAGAATTTGGAACTTCTAAATGCATCAGAAATCAATAGAATGGAACTTATTGGATGTAACTGAATATACACGCGTATATATATACACACACACACACACATGATTTGTACTTTTAAATTTATGTGTATATCTGTCTGTATGTATAACTAATGCAATTTCTAAATGCGCACAAACACATATATACATACACTCGCACATATGTACACACATATACAAATATATCCCCACTTAAAAACATATATGTATGTGTGTGTCTATATATATATATATATATATATATATATATGAACGAATAAACACACACACACACAATGAGATTTCAAAGTACTATACATATATAAATACAGTAACAAACAAATACACTCACACTAACAAAATAACACACAAACACAATGTAACAAACCTGTACACATACACACACACAAACTGTGGATGGCTATGTATTTCGAAAACTATACATAGAAAATATCTATAAATTATATATGAAATATATTTAAAACATACATAAATTTAAAAAAGAACACCGAGAAACAATACGAGATGCATAGATTTGACTGTATATATATATATGTGTGTGTGTGTGTTCATATGTATATGTGACGAAATATGTATATCTGCACATATAATTGGGTGTGGTTGTCTGAATCTGTATGTGTGTATGAATGCGCAACTAGTTCCACTCCCTTCACCTCCACCCTTCTCTTTCTCCTTCAAACCAAATCAATATATAACCTAAGTCGTACACTATATACCCACCACCACCACCTCCATTCCTTTTTAAGGTTTATTTATTTTTTGAATATGCGCTTTCGTTTCTTTTTCTAATCTGGTTCTCCCGCTCATCCGCTCTCAATAGCTAGTAAGTAATTTGATGACAAAGGCCACCATTTTTACCTATAGGCGCAGGAATGGCTTGTGTGGTAAGTAACTTGCTTACCAAACAAATGGCTCCGGGTTCAGTCTCATTGCGTGGCACATTTGCAGGCTTAACGTAACTACCGTTTCAGTATTGTGCTAGCTTCCGAACATGGCACACCACGCTGAAGTTACTCCGGACCTCCGAAAAGAAATAGTTAGGATAAAAGTTTCAAGAATGACTCTCTCGGCTATTTCACGAGACGTAAGGAGGTCTAAGAGTGTAGTTTCGCGTGTTCTTACGCTCTTTGAAAACCCAAATGGTTTGAAACGAAAAAGGCAACTGGTAGACTACGGAAAACCACCATGCGAGATGATCGAGCCACGAAACGGTACGTATTGAAGGACCCTTTCAGGACTGCGGCTGGAATTTCTAAGTAAATACATGTAAATAATGGTGCGGAAGTGAGCCGCTTTATAGTGTCTCGTCGTCTAAAGGAATTTGGTTTAAAGACTTGTTCTCCGGCAACGAAACCTGCCATCAGCAAGAAGAACAAATTAGAAAGACTTTCATTTGCAGATGCCCATGTGAACTGGAGGGATGAAAATTGGTCAGAAGTTAATTTTAGCGATGAAAGCAAATTCAGTGTAGTAGGTTCAGATGGTAGACAATATGTTAGGCGCTTCACAGGAGATCGGCTAAAATCAAAGTGCCTGAATGAATTTGCCAAGTTTGGAGGAGGAAGCGTCATGGTGTGGAAAATGATTTCTTCTGAAGGAGTTGGCCCTCTTGTGCAGATTAAAGGGACTATTAATGCTAATATCTATTTGAATTTGGTTAAACACCATGTGATCCCATCCTTACGAGCATTTCCGAATCAACCATGCATTTTCATGCAAGATAACACCCGTTGTAATACTGCAAAGCGTGTCACTGAATTCTTCGATGAACAAAATATCCAAGTAATGAAGTGGCCAGCACAAAGTCGAGACTTAAATCCAATTGAAAACCTTTGGAAGATATCTGGAGACAAAGTAATACAAAGGGCACCAACTACTACGAGGAATTTATGGGAGATATTAGAAGAATGGAAGAAAGTAACAGCTGACTTGTGCAGGAAACTTGTTAAGTCCTTTGGCAATCGATGTGCAGAGGTGAGCTCCAACAAAGGTCTACAAACAACATACTAATTGTATTAAGTTCATATTTACATTTCTTTCAATCATTTTGATGGTTTTGAGTCAATTGAAGCATTTTTTTTTTTTTGGTTTGATCGTTCTCTCATTTTGCACATGAGACATTTGGACGAAATTAGTGTTAGTGTTAACTTTTATTAAGACCATTGTACAAACTTAGATTTTTCAAAGAATTTAGCTAATGGTTACGAAACCAATTGCGAATTTTGTACGTTTACTAACATTTCCAAAATTAAAAAAATATTAATCGTTCTCTTCTTTTTCTTTGCTCGCTAATGTATATTTATTCACACACGCAAGCATGTGTGTGTATACCTGTACTAAGTATAGGGGTGCGTTTTTTTAAAATCTCTTTTCATATTTTTAAGAGATCTTTGCAGTTCTTTTAAAATAGGAACCACCCCGGGGACATTATCACTATTTGTGGACTTGCATGGTTTTATCTTCAGAACGAAGTTATGCTAGCGCATGTTGCTTCCTGCTTATATATATATACAAATAGAAAAATTATTTCTTTCCATCCAAACAAAAATCCCCCTCCCTACTGATAGATCTAAATAACAAAGTAAAAATCTACAGTCAGAGAGTAGATTTAATACTATCATGTTCTTAAGGAGGAAATCAACCTCTCTGTCTATATATCTACTCTCTTTATAATGTTGGCAAACGAAATAGGGATAAGAACGTGCATTGTCCATTTGTTTGGAAAATTTCTAAAGGTGGCTGAGGATTGCTCGACATTTTAAAACTGATGTAATGCTTACAGTGTTTAATAAAATGAAGTAGCATGTAACGATCGTATCACATTACCTCGGATATACTTGTTGCTTATTTTTATTGTAATCACCCCATGGATTTATATGGATAATACCATACAAAAGTTTGGTGCCATTGACTTAAGTACCATATTCATTTGAATCTAAATTTTGCTGAACTTTATATATATATATATATATATATATATAGATGATTAGTATAGATATAACCGCTCGTATTTTAATCTTTGAACTGTAGTGTTAAGGACCAATCAATCACGTAACTATGCTTCTTACCGAAGGCGGAGTTATTGTTTCAGTCGTATTTATTTGTTTGCTTGTCCGTCGGTGGACAAGATATTACAAAAACCGCTGGATAGATTCGGATGAAACTTTAAGAGTTGTGTGGCCTCGTGACTGGCACAAATTGATTAGATTTGGGGATCGATATGGCACCGGACAAGGGTTTTGGATTATTTTTCCTTTTTTTTTTTTTACTTAATTTTTGAAAGCGGTTAGGTTAATTTTTAATATTCTCGTTTGTGAGAGCAGTCAAGTTTATTTCATATATTCTCATTTTAAAAATCCTCCCCAGCTAATCGCTGAGAAGACGTACGTCGGTGTTACCTTGGCGGAGGTTTGTACTCTCTGAGTGCTCTTGTTTGTATTCATTTTCCCCGTTGTCCTGTCTCATGTCACCTGCTTCCATCATTAATCATCTAATCTTTGTGGACAATTCTTTGTACTCCGCATATGTTGTTTACTAGTGTCTTCCCATCTATTTTAGTTTTTCGTTTTGCATTGCATAGCCAGTTGATGTTCAAGTATCTACACCAGTGATTCTTAACCATTTTTCGCTTATGGGCACCTTTAATTCCTATTTTATTCGGATGGACCCGCATGCACTCTCAGAGCCATTCGATGTTTAAAAATTCCTATTATGTTTTTACAGTTAAATCTTGAAATTAAAAATTGGTTAAACATTTATGATTATGAATAGAATATGAATAAAATATGATTATGAATAATTGTAGAGAAAATTTATAAAAATATTGTGTATTATGGAAGCATAAGCAGTTTATTGCGCATAAATGTTTTTAGAACAAAATTATATATGGATTGCCAAGGACCTCGATTGAGAGCCACCGATCTCCATTGTATACTGTCACAAAAACGATGACCATGAATTTAGAAATTACAAGGGATTGATACCAAAATATGGAGACTAGATTCAAAAACTAGAAAATTGTCGTCTGTTCCTTAATATCTTAAGAAAAATAAAAACTGCACACATATTTATATACACGCCTATAAACACATTCACTGATAAGCAATCAAAATGATGATTTTTGTTTTCTCCTTTAACGCTTTGCACCGTTACTGACAGAAAAAAAGAGATAAGAGTCGACGTAAAAAAGTGCGCGAGGAGGGCACATACTAGATATGGTGCAGGAAGATACGTAAACATGCGAGCAGGTTGTTTTTAGAGAACAGGAGAGAAGGAGCTCGGTATGCGGTTGAAGATGTAATTCTATTTATTCAGTTGATGACATTTGCTATTACTTTAAGTTTCACAAATGTTGGATCTATCAGAAGGCGGCCAAGATGTTCTAAACAAAATGACAAAGTGGCCGAATGTTTGAGCTTGTTAAGATGAAAATTAAATGTAACGCCGTAAAGCATCAGCCTCACACAAGGTATATGTAAAAGTCCATATGTATATATAGGGATGAGTGTGTGTAGATAGATAATACCGCATCATTTGTGTATGTGCGTGTGTGGCAACAGAGAGAATAAGAGATGCACATATAGCAGAGATCTGGCAGAATGTTATAGAATGTGGCGTGAGTTAGTGAAGGCAAAGATGTTGCTGTTGAGATAAATGAGGGATTGTTAATCCATTCTCATTGATCAAATGATACTGACAGATGGATGAGTGATTCATGGTGGTGTAATGCTGCAGCTAGAACGATGATGATGATGATGCAGATGATGGTGGTGTAGGTAGCGACGACGACGGTGGTGACGATGATGAGTATTAGTGGAATTGCGGTGATTGGGTAACAGAATGTATGAGACTATGGTGAATAGCTGGGAGGATGGGCGAACGGACGGGTGGGTGGGTGGGTGATGAGTGATGGAATGAAGAGAAGGAGATGAATGGAGGAATGGAAGAAGAGATTTAAATCCAGAAGGATGCAACTATAAATATATGGATGTCTAGATAAAGGAGAAGATGAATGAATGGTGGGAGATATTAATGGAAATCTGGGTTGAATGGAGTGAAATCAGCAGAGAAATAAATGAATAGACAAATGACGTGAGAAACACGGTACAAAGAAGCAAATATAGAGATAGGGAGAGGATTACTTTAATAACATCGTTGCGCATTCGCCAGCTGAAGAGACGTGTATATACACATACAAACACAAACATACATACATATATGCACACATATATACACATACACACATACATATATATTTACACACACATATTTACACATACACACACATACAAGCACACGTATACAAACACACGTATACACACACACATATATGCTCATACACAGACACACGCACATATTCACACATACATATTTAGCTTGACAGACAAGCAGATACATAGACATTAGTGCCATGTGTTCTAACTCCGCTGCCTAGAGTTAGGATCAGCTCCAATCGTTGAGTGTTTCAAAGACCGGCACCACTTCAATGTTCCACTACCAAAAGTGTGAAAGACGTTTATAATGTCAGTCTGAATAGACCTTTCAGATATGAATATCTCATTTTTTCAGGTGAATTCTGTTTCCTGATTTATAACTTGTACAAGCCATGTGCTCTCATAGCCTAAAGATTACTTAGAGACGCTAGGCGAGTTAGAAAAAAAAGCCTGCTTTGTCCATGCCTCTTTTGTACGAAACCATTTGTAACCCATAACTACACACTGTGTACATTAAATTATATTTACCTCTCTCCGGATGGAGTAATTTTTTGTTGATCTACCCTTAATGGAGAGCGATATCAGTTTCGAGCCCTTCTGTCGAAGGTTATTTTCTTGCTGACAATTCTCCACGAGTTCACTCACTTGTTAAATATAGCAGCTAAATCTTTCTCTAATCATATACCACCAGTTTATAATAGAAGGAAGACGCATCAACGCCCCTGGATACACCGAAAAACACGGAATGACGTCAATAAATTTGATTAAAGTTTTATTTAATCAAAACTGACCAGGACTAAACAACAACAATCTAGAGACAAAACCCCCAGGTTCGCTATGTCCCCTTGAACGTAGCATTCCTTACTTGTAGAGTTATTGGCAGCAATGTTCCATGTAAGGAGTTATAATTTAGAGAAAGAGACAGCAATTTTGAAGGGAGTTGATATCATCGATATCTCTACTCATTAATATCGAAAGAATGAAAAGGAAAGTGGAACTCGGTGGAATTTGCGCAGAGAATGCAAAGCGCCGGAAAGCAATACCACATAGAATTATATGTAATATAATACACACAAAAAAATCTAGTTAAATTATCTCGAAAAAAGAAAACCAGTCTGCAATGATGTCATCTCTGCTGTAAGTTACTGAGAAAAGTATGCTGAGTTAATCCATTAAGAGGCTCAGCCAATGTTTCCAACGATAATTTTTGCTAACAATATAAATCAAGCGGGCACCTGTCTGCACACATATTTTCTTGTTGATCATATAAATAAAATGCATCACTTTTACAAGGGGAAGATTAACAACTACTTCGAAGTTCCTGCAGTTTACTCGCCGTATTCAAACAGTTTGATAATAGCAAACAAGGTGAAACTTCGGAGTCTCTGTCAGTCCTGTCCTTGTAAAAATTAATCCTAAAAAAGATATTGATCGGCCACTCAGTTTATTTTAAAATTATTTTGGTTAGACAGACAGACATAGAAACACACACTGCTATTGATATTGCAGGTGGTCTGCTATTTCTATCTTTCCACACTATCTTCAGAGATCGCATGTGATCAAATCGACTATTTTCAACCTATTTAAATACATCGTATTTAAAAATACCAAAGCCTGCTAACACTAATGAAATACCGTCGGTTTGAAAATGCAAAACAAATATTTAAAATATTTAACATTCATTATTATAATGGAAACAAATTTAAGGCTATGGATGGGGGTATTGTTTAAAAAATAACCATGTAATCGCTGGAATTCTTCATAACGCATTCATTTGAATAATTCATAACAATGATTCCCATATAATACTTTGCAGAATATATTTTACTGTTGCGTAGTTATTTTGCCTTCTTTCTGTTGTCAACTAATAGAAAAAGATATTCAACAAATAACGTCTTAATATATACGTTTTTTTATCCTGTAAAGGGATTATTAAATTACTGTTCGGATGTAAGATCACGTACGACAGCCAGATGTTATTAATCGTGGATTACTCCAGTTTTATCCACGTTTCATACATGCTGAAATGGGAATGCGATAAGCGCTAATTCACTCTCTGAAACTAGTGAAATAAATTTAGCATTTACAGATACTGGATCGTTTAGTTAGAATTTTTGTTATATATACATGTATATATAACACAAATTCTATTAGTATGTATAAAAAGAGTATGATGAGAATTTACATTAAAATTATTACATCAAATGGAAATAATTTACAAATTGCTTAACACTGAAATAGATCTGCTTATTTTTACCAAATTTGAAGATTTTCATTTAAGCTTATATATTTCCAATTTCAAGGAATAAATATATCAGTTTATCTTTCTTCACTAATTTTCGAATATATCAGGTGAACGCTAATGAAATTTAGGGAATTCGGATTTTAAGCTAATATAAATGTTAAATATTTTAAAGTGAAATGTGTTTATGAGATTATTGAAAGAGCCATTCGCCAAAGACAATTTTAAAGTCTAAACGAATTCATCGCCTTACTTCTATCAAAAGGCAATGACATTCCACATGGTATGAAAAATAAAATATCTTACTTTTCAAGATGGTTGCTTTATGGATTTAAATTGTATATCCAGTGGTTTTATTTGCATTCCGGTAAGTTTGCCGCAGTTAGAGATCGAATGAATAAGATACAAATGGTTGGTAAATACACAAAATCGCGTGACCTCTGAGAATATAGTGATAATACAGAAACAGTAAAATAACTATTAATTTTGAATTTTTATTTATTCGTGTGTGTGTGTGTGTGTGTGTGTGTGTGTGTGTGTGTGTGTGTGTGTGTGTGTGTGTGTAGGCGAAATGGCCCAGTGGTTAGGGCAGCGGACTCGCGGTCGTAGGATCGAGTTTCGATACCCAGACCGGGCGTTGCGATTGCTTATTAAGCGAAAACACCTAAGGCTCAACGAGGCTCCGACAGGCGGGGAGGCGAACCCTGCTGTATTCTTTCACCGTAACTTTCTCTCAATCTTTCTTCCTGTTTCTGTTGTATCTGTATTTCAAAGGGATAGCCTTGTCACACACTGTCACGCTGAATCTCCCCAAAAACTACGTTATGGGTACACGTGTCTGTGGAGTGCCAAGCCACTTGCACGTTAATTTCACGAGCAGGTTTTTCTGTTGAAAGGATCAACTGGAGCCGACGGAGTGCCACGATATATATTAAAATAGCCTACGCTACTTTTATCTGCAGAGAAATAAAGCCCTACAAAATTTTGCTGCAGTATCTTAATTCATTTCAAAGAACTGAACCTCCGAGATGCTTTGGCAGAATGGACACCGTCTTTTTGTAAAGGATTTGGCTGCTTATCAATCCCTACACTGGATTAAATTGGTAATAGACACCTTGCCAAGGATTCGACTAGAGTTTTAGTCATTTAAATGATTTTCAAGAAACTTTGTAGCTGCCACCTAAACTTTCCTCTAAACCATACATTCTCCTCCAGCATATTAATCCTTTTTTTGTTTACAATCCGACTCCCTTGTTTTAGTTTTGTATGCGCCACACATACATCCGCTTTGAATTAGATTGTTACTTTCTTCAGAATATGTAATAACAAACATTCGTCCTTTTGTATTTCATTTACATCTAATTAGCCTCTGAAATCATTGGTTTCCTATCTGTCGAATCTTCGTTCGAATCCAAGGGCTTTTAGTACTGTTATGTAATATATTGTTCAGTATGGTGAATATAATATGTAGCAGAGTCTCGCATACGTAAGATGACAAACCATTATTTAGCAGGCACGCGATCCGGTCAATTTGAAAACAAGGGCTCACTTTAGGAGGGTCTATTTCTGAACAAAGGCAAATCAAGTAGATAACGTCTGTATCAGCTGATGAGAGGTTTTGCTCAGTTGAGGAAATGCAGTTTACGAGTGGATCCTCTCAATATATATAGCTTGTGAGAACAACAGGTTTATTTTGATATTGTTAGATCTCCTCAGATAGGCATCTTTACTCACTCTCGAGAAATGATTTTTCTCTACTCACTGTGTTTCGACACATAAGCACTGTTTCTTCTTTCTCACATACTATTTCCCAATTCTATGTATAAACAACGAAGTCAATATACAACGATGAAGATAATTAAGAAAATTAAAAGAGTGAAAAAGAGAGTAAGATCAAAACATATCAGTGGCTCACTCTGATTGGTTATAAAGACAACTCCAAAAGATGAGAATTTATAATTTCTTATGGGAACTATCTGTTTTCTGCTAGTTGGAATTTGGAAATTGCTCAATAAATATTAATTGAAAATTCCTACATATTTGTTATACATTGAAAGATGGTCACGTAATTAATACAAAAAAAAGTACCAAAAGTAAAGTTACATTAAAATTTCTATTTTCATGCTTTTGTGTATTTTAAAAGCTTGAGTATATCACGTGATTGTGTATGGGAGTTGTTGGTGTGAGGATTTCGTAAGGGTTTTTGGCAACCATTGATGTAAAAAAATATCGATTTAATCATCAATGATTATGAGTGTTTTTCTTAGATGCCCCTCTCCTCAATTACTTGAATAATCATCCCCAGAAAAACTGCCACTATTGATCTGACAAAATATACGAACAACGGATTGAAAACACAAATACACACACACAACATTAAATTTACTCCCTCACAAGTGTGTAAGAAAATTTGTTTGGAGGCTGAAATGCATCTGGGTCTTAGAATTTTAGTTTTTAAAATTCTTCACATAAAATACCATACCGGTTTCAACAAGTGATTTTTGAATGGTAAATAAAAGTAAAAAAAGATGAAAATTTAAAAGAAAGAGAATGGACAAGAGAAAATTTCATAGCGAAAGAACAGTGAAAAATCGAATGTTCAATGGATATCATCGCAAAATTACATGATGTATGGCTAATCATTCATTTTCAAAGTCATCCTACAGCCGACCATAGCAATTTTGTGTACACCTTTTGAAAATTGTTAGAAAATTGTTTCCTTGAGAAACTAGAAGTTGCTCAAAAACAGAATTTTACGTGGAGTCTTTGGTTGTGGTGCGAGTTTGAAAACATATGATCAGCAGTACTTATTAAAGCAACATTCAGTAAATAAATAATTTGCACTGTTCGTATAAAAAGAAATCCTGTTATACTTTTCGAAACATGCCTGTCGAAATTTATCGACCGTAATAGACCCAACTAAACTGATATAAATCCTTATTAGTACGCAAGTATTATATTTAACATCCATCATTAGTGTTTATTTGTTAGAATAACAAAATGTAAGTGAAAAATTTACATCAGAAAACTTATCTCAATCGTACCGTTAGTAAACAGTCTGATACAAATATGTAACTATTCGACATTTATTCTGTCCATATAACTACGAAGAAAATATGGGTGTAAAACAAAGAGATTGTGTTGGATAGCAATACATATTTGCATTAACATGAAATGATATAAATATTTTTTTATAAGGATAGTATCCGCTTCACTGATAAATGGGTGTTGTGCTTTAATCTAATAAGGATTGTTGCTGCCGATAGAAAAAATATGATGTTGGACCAAAAGTATTCATCAAGAACCTTCAAGAAAACAAGAAGTGCCGTCAATAATGACGTTAAGTTTTGTTGTTTTCAATATTCAGCAGGTTTTCCTCACTTTTTTTTACAGCTTAAACTATTTTCGTTTCAGCCACACTGGAGGACTACAACTTTTTCCTATTCTTTACTTGTTTCAGTCATTTGACTACGGCTATACTGGAGCACCGCATTTAGTCGAGCAAATCGACCCCAGGACTTATTTTTTGTAAGCCTAGTACTTATTCTATCGGTCTATTTTACCGAACCGCTAAGTCACGGGGACGTAGACGCCAGCATCGGTTGTCAAGCGATGTTGGGGGGACAAACGCAGACACACAAACATACATATTTATATATATACGACAGGCTTCTTTCAGTTTCCATTTACCAAATCCACTCACAAGGCTTTGATCGGCCCGAGGGTATGGTAGAAGACACTTGCCCAAGATGTCACGCAGTGGGACTGAACGCAGAACCATGTGGTTGGGGAGCAAGATACTTACCACACAGCTACTCCTATTTTCGCCCCCTCCAAAAAAGTGTAGTTAAGAAGGTCACATTGCAACCACGTGGTTTCGGCTTTAGTTCCACTGCGCGAAACCTTGGACAGGAAGTGCCTTCTATAGCATCCCTGGGTTTTGTAAATGAATTTGGTAACGAAAAACCCAATCGAATACCGTCGTGCGCGCGCGCGTGACCTATCCCTTATCATTTAACAACCAGTCTCTTAGGGCCCTGTAACTTAGAAGCTCAGCTAAAAGGTCCGACAGAATAAATACCAGACTTTGAAAAAAAAATTAGTACTGGGGTTGATTTATTCGACTAAAACCCACCAAAGACGGTGCTCCAGTAGGACCGCAATTCAATGATTAAAAGAAGAGATAAAGACAAAAATTGTTTCACTAAATGCTTCAAAATTTTGTTTTCTCGACTTTATTATGTTGTCGTAAATTTAATATTTTGTCAATTTTTGTTTTAATATATTGAATTATAATCGTAAGAAATGGTTCATGTTTATCTCTAAGTTGTGTTAGAAGACACTTAGGAGTAAACACAGTCGTTTCTTTTAGATCTACAGATAAAGAGATGCGATAAAACGATGAGCAACATTGTTCTAATATTGCATTGGAAAAAGTTCCAGCTCTGCTAACGATGTTGTTGTACTACATAATAATTTGTTTGGTAGTTTACATTAGGAAAATACGTTCGAAAACAACCGCAGACATCGACTGTATTTTATTCATGCTAAGAAGTGGAATTTTAAAGTTCCATAATTTTCCTATCAGAGATTTGATTAGCAGAATATATATGGAATCGTAAAGTTTCTCTCTCTCCCTCTCTCTATCACTGTCCCTCTCTCTCTCTCTCTAATTATATATAATTATTTAATACATTTTGATTCGGCGCCGTGCAGCTTAAAGTTTCACACGATTCTGTCAGAAACCCGTCTCCTTCAGGCTCAGATTACCGAATGAAGAAACTCAGGAAGTCCAAGATGGCTACTGAAAATTGGGTCAAGGCGGGTCACATGAATTAGAAGCGAGATCGGCATTATATATACATACATATATATATATATATATATATATATATATATATATTTATTGCAGTCAGTAATGAATAACGGGTTTCACTGAGGATAGCGAATAAGACAAATATGTCCATAACTTTTACCAGCTCCACTGCCAATACGACATGGTCCAGAAACCTGAATTTATTGTGCTTTTTGCAGATATCATCATATTTTAAGAGGGAATGCAGTGCACATGACGTCTTATAGGGTCTTCAAGACTGTAGAGAGAGACAAACAGACAGAAGGAGGTATTCTCAAACCGAATGTGTGCAGCAGAGTTAACCCCACATAATTCAAGACACCTAAGGTGCTGGAAGGAGTGGGGGAGTAAACTAGATTATGGTCTGCTATTGAAGTAGGCAACCGCATGATGCGATCGCAGAACGTGTTGTTTTGGATTAAATACCACAAGGCATCTTGTCCGATGTTCTTACAATTCCACTAATCCACCATTCTAGATTGGTACATTTTTATTGGCCTCAAACGGATGGAAAAGCCAAGTTGACCTCGGCAGGATATGAAGTCAGAATTAAGAATAAATTCCACCAGACGTTTTGTTTATCACTCTACCGATTCTTGCAATCAGCCGCCTTCTTTCTTGTTTTTAGATTTTAAACAACCAACAAGGAAGATTTTGCCTGGTAATTGATTGACTAATTTCAGTTGATGGCGGTTCTTTTCTATTCACCTCACTCTATTGCGTATGTGAGACCGTCTGGTGTTTGGTGTTTAGTATGCAGAACGCTTTCCTCAGTTAATTTTCGCCCACAGTCATTTTAAAACATTTTTTCCAACGAAGACAGTCAGTCAGTCAGTCAGTCAGTCTCTCTCTCTCTCTCGTTAAAGTAGAATTTTTGCCAGCGTCTTTCACCTTAGTTTTCTATACGAAATAAAGTCACAGACCTCCGTCCGATCAATACTTAGTTCAGTTCAATGACAGAGTATATACATATATATATATATATATATATATTATATATATATATTTATTGCAGTCAGTAATGAATAACGGGTTTCACTGAGGATAGCGAATAAGACAAATATGTCCATAACTTTTACCAGCTCCACTGCCAATACGACATGGTCCAGAAACCTGAATTTATTGTGCTTTTTGCAGATATCATCATATTTTAAGAGGGAATGCAGTGCACATGACGTCTTATAGGGTCTTCAAGACTGTAGAGAGAGACAAACAGACAGAAGGAGGTATTCTCAAACCGAATGTGTGCAGCAGAGTTAACCCCACATAATTCAAGACACCTAAGGTGCTGGAAGGAGTGGGGGAGTAAACTAGATTATGGTCTGCTATTGAAGTAGGCAACCGCATGATGCGATCGCAGAACGTGTTGTTTTGGATTAAATACCACAAGGCATCTTGTCCGATGTTCTTACAATTCCACTAATCCACCATTCTAGATTGGTACATTTTTATTGGCCTCAAACGGATGGAAAAGCCAAGTTGACCTCGGCAGGATATGAAGTCAGAATTAAGAATAAATTCCACCAGACGTTTTGTTTATCACTCTACCGATTCTTGCAATCAGCCGCCTTCTTTCTTGTTTTTAGATTTTAAACAACCACAAGGAAGATTTTGCCTGGTAATTGATTGACTAATTTCAGTTGATGGCGGTTCTTTTCTATTCACCTCACTCTATTGCGTATGTGAGACCGTCTGGTGTTTGGTGTTTAGTATGCAGAACGCTTTCCTCAGTTAATTTTCGCCCACAGTCATTTTAAAACATTTTTTCCAACGAAGACAGTCAGTCAGTCAGTCAGTCAGTCTCTCTCTCTCTCTCGTTAAAGTAGAATTTTTGCCAGCGTCTTTCACCTTAGTTTTCTATACGAAATAAAGTCACAGACCTCCGTCCGATCAATACTTAGTTCAGTTCAATGACAGAGTATATACATATATATATATATATATATATATATATATATATATATATTCCATCCTCTACAAACTATATTCCGTCGTCGGGAATTTCAGCTGCAGCATTCTGTTACATGTTATACGCATAACTATAATAATCTCTCCCTCTCTCTCTCTTTTTTTCCTTGATAGGCGCAGACGTGACTGTGTGGTGAGAAGTTTGCTTCGCAACCATATGATTACGATTTCAGTCCCACTGCGTGGAACTTTGTGTCTTCTACTGTATTATTGGGCCGACTAAAGCCTTGTGAAAGGATTTGGTAAATAGAAATTGAAAGAAGCCCGTATATGTGTGTGTCCCACATCATCGCTTGATAACCAATGCTGGCGTGGTTACGTACCCGTCACCCTGGGTTTCGGCAAAAAAATAAGTACTCTGGTCGATTTGTTCGATTAAAAAATTCTTCAATGCGGTGCCCCAGCATGGCCGCAGTGTAATGACTGAAACAAGAAAAATGATAGATGCTATTTGCAACTTATTTTACCTTTGCCGTTTTCATAAAGCTTTTGGGTTCTTACCATTCCGAATATAAAAACATCAATCACAATCTTCAGTTTCAGAATAATTTATTGAAATTATTTCCCCAAGTTTCAAAATCCAAGAAGCATTCTTCAACGAAACCCAAATCAATTTTAATTTGATTTTTCACTAAAAGAGATTATTCCTGCGAAGAATTTCAACTTTAAGATAATGAGAAAACGATGGTCTCCCAAAGCAAGATATTGGTAGCCTTCGACAAGGAAATAAACTCATCAGGTTCCAACACCCTAGATTCTACCCATCGTCACTTCTGTGGGTAGCTAGATGCGGTAAATTGTCCCAGCTAATATATGTAGCAATATTTGTGTACCATATGGCGGCGAGCTGGCAGAATCGTTAGCAAACCGGGCGAAATGCTTAGAGGTCTTTCGTCTGCCGTTACGTTCCGAGTTCAAATTCTACCATCCTTTCGAGGTCGATTAAATAAGTACCAGTTACGCACTGGGGTCCATGTAATCACTGAATCCCTATGCCTGTCCTTGTTTGTCTCCTGTATGTTTAGATCCCTATGGGCAATAAAGAAATAAATACTTGTGTACCATTCGAGGTGGCGTGCTGACAGTCATTAGCAAGCCGACCGAAATGCTTAGCGGCATTTCGTCCGTCTTTTCTCCCTGAGTTCAAATTCCACCGATGTCACCTTTGCCTTTTATCGTTTCGGGGTCGATTAAATAAGCACCAGTTGAAAACTGGGGTCGATGTAACCGACTTAACCGAAATTTCAAGCGTTGTACCAAAATTTCAAATCAATATTGGTGTATTATGAAACATCACAAGACTTACTAGATGTGAAAAGGTGTTTTCATTGACGTATCTAATTAAATATAAAACGAACTCACTTAATCGACTTATATCTGCTACTTATAGAAAATTAGCTTTCATGCCGTACTTCAACACAATAACTCCCAACTAACAATTTTAAGAAGTTCATAAGATGTATGTTCTATGCATCTTTTGCTTCCGTTTTTTTTTTCTATATTTCAAACAAACCTCTAGTTTCGCAAAATTTTAAGAAATTATATAGTAATCCTTCGACTATCGCGGGTGTTACGTTCCAAAACTCTCCGCGATAGGTGAAAATCCACGAAGTAGAAACAGTACTGTATATATTTTTCTATTATTTTTATGTGAATATATTTATTTTATTATAAATGAACAACACCACAGAGGAATTGATGTAAGCTTAAATAAATAAAAAAAACTGCGATAGGTGAACCGCTGTATGGCGATGGATTACTATATTAGTACTGTCACCAGTATTAAGTTCGTGAGAAGATTTCTCAATATTCACATTAAAGTAAGGTGGCGAGCTAGCAGAATCGTTAGAACGCCGGGCTAAATGCTTAGCGGCATTTCATCTGTCTTTGTGTTCTGAGTCCAAATTCCGACAAGGTTGCTTTCACCTTTCCTCCTTTCAGTTGTGCAATGGGGCCGGTGTAACCGACCGAGCTTCTCTTTCAAAATTACTGGCCTAGTACCAAACTTTGAAACGAATATTCATATTAAAAGATGTTCAGTTTGCAGAAGAGGGTAGAGCGGAGGACAAAATATCTTCTAGTATATGGCGGTGTCTCAGTTCACCTAGTTCAATTCCATCTCGGATTTAGGGATCCTTAAAAATGTTTACATCGATACAAGTGAAATACAGATATCAACTAAACCTTTCATTCATTTGGAATGATAAAAAAAAGTACCAGTCAAATACTTATGTCGATAATAAGCCATGTGTCTCTGATGCAGGTCGATATTTACTTCATGCAAATCCTCTCAGATTCATTGGCGAAAGAAGTCGGCAGACATTCTTACATCAGTGACCTTTCCATCAAATTGTTGGAAACTCATCGACCCAAGTATTTTTTTTTAAGCCTGATACTTGTTTTATCGGTCTCTTTTGTTACTGGGACGAAAACACGCCAACACCAGTTTTCAAGCGGTGGGGAGAAGGAAAAGACACACACATGTGTGTGTGTTACACATACACACGACGGGATTCTTTCAGTTTCCCTCTACCAAATCCACTCACAAGTCTTTGGTCAGCTATAGTAGAGGACACTTGCTAAAGTGTGCCACGCAGTGGGACTGAACTTTGAACCATGTGGTTGGGGAGCAAATTTCTTACCATACAGCCACGCCTGCACCGCACAGCCACGCCAGCACCGCACAGCCACGCCTGCACCGCACAGCCACGCCAACACCGCACACAGCCGCGCCTGCACCGCACACAGCCGCGCCTGCACCGCACACAGCCGCGCCTGCACCCCACAGCCTGACCAACACCGCACAGCTACACCACCACCGCACAGCCTCACCAACACCCTCACCAACACCGCACAGCCACGCCTGCACCGCACAGCCACGCCTGCACTGCACAGCCACGCCTGCACTGCACCGCACAGCCACACCAGCACCGCACAGCCACGCCTGCACCGCACAGCCACTAAATATCTAAAATGAATTGTGCCCCTAATTCAAAAGGTCCCGCTTTATCACATTCTGTTTCACGTCAAATCTCCCATTGAACTACATTAAGGGCATAAGTGTCTGTGGAATGCTCAGCCACTTGCACGTTAATTTCCCGAGCAGGTAGTTCCGTTGATCGGATCAGCTGGAACCCTCATCGTCGTAACCGAAGGAGTGCCATTTTTTGAATAGTTTTACTATAGTTGGTCAAAATCCAAATTGTTATAATAACTATCTCAACCTGTATTTAAACACCTTCGTTACTGAGTATCTTCATTGTAATTTTCTGAGTCTATTCACTGTAATTTTCTGTTGTACCGTTTCTGGTCTTCGGAGAATTTCTTGGTGTTATAACATTATCAGAGATAGCAGATTCCTGCCATTCTTAATTAAGTTATAAACTGATAACTACATCTACTCCCTCGACTCGAAACGGCTTAATTATTTTTCAAGTACTTTGTTGTTTATCTTTTTCCATAACTACAATATTTTAAACGAGACTGTGAGAGCCTCTACTAGGTCACTCGACATTCTAGTAAAAACAGCCAATTCTCCATTAAAACGCATCGTTTATTCTTAAAGAAAAAATAACAAAAGAAAACGAAAACTTTAGATAAAGTTGTCCTGATATACGATGTCTGAAAAAAAAAAACGAAATTGTCACATTTGGAACGCCTTTGAACATAGACCTGGTCAATCAATCTAAACAGCAAAAAAACCCAAAAAACATTGTTTTACAAGGTGCGACAAAATATTTTAGACGGCCATTGATACGGAGCTGGTTACGTTAGGCGACGGTTAATAGTGTCTTTGTATAGAATTTGTTTTACAGCTCTTTCTTCTGCGGTTTGGGTCAGTGCAACCAGTGTACTTGCCGTTTGTTTGTTTTTTCTTTTATATATATATCCTATATTTAAATTATACTGAGAAACGATACGTGTTTCTTAAATCAGTCCCTTTCGAACATGGAATTCTGTATTTTATTTATATTCTTAGTTACAGAGTTTCTGACAATTGTTAACATAAACACGTCTAAAACAGTGGTTCTTAAACGGGGTCCATAGAAGCTGTTGTTGACATTTAACTGGTATAAATTTGTTATATTTCTACAAATCACAAAGTATTATTATATATATATATCACTGTGACCGACCAGGCTATCAGATGTAGTTACACATCGCTGGTCACAATGCGTTCGCATTGTTTTAGCCTTCAAATGACGCCACCCCGCTGGCTAAGCGAGCAGGCCAACAGAAGAAAGAGTGAGAGAAAGTTGTGGTGAAAGAATACAGCAGGGATCACCACACCCTGCCGGAGCCTCGCGGAGCTTTTATTCAATAAACACTCACAACGCCCGGTCTAGGAATCGAAACCGCGATCTTACGACCGCGAGTCCGCTGCCCTAACCACTAGGCCATTGCGCCTATATATATATATATATATATATATATAATTCCTAATGATATCTAATAATGTGAGATTCTTTTAAATGTTGAATGGCTAGAGAGCCTGTTAGACTAACATAGGAAGCAAAAGGGTCCATGGATAACAGAAAATGGTTGAGAAACACTGTTCAAAATTTTGGGTGGAGAGAAATTGACCGATGATTATATCGACCTTAGAACTAGGCGAATACTCTATTATACCGACGCATAAAGATTGAAAGCTGAAGTTAACGTAGATTGAATTTGAACTGGGAATAATATGATCCGGAACAAATATTGCAAAGAACTTTGCCCGTCACGAACAATTCCACCGACCCACGGTGGTCCTTCATCTTATCATCCTTTGGAAATACAAACGGTAAAGTTGACATTGGATATTTATATTCTAAGTTCAAATCCCGCCAAACTTTAACAATTCTGACAATTGGTTGCCTTTTATCGTCTTGAAATATTAATCAGTTAATTAGTCATGTTGCTGGACCTCCACAATACCATGAGACTGTGAAACCTGTCGACTCGCATAAACGGTTTAGGACAAATCATGCAAACATAACACCCCTCTCTCTCTCTCCTTGTAGTCTGCTATGGCGGTAAACTATGGCTAACATATATTAAAGTGGATGTACATAACGCAATCAACCACAAAGTTTTTATGAATTAATATTACAACTGGAGGAAAAAATTCATCGAGCTGGCAGAATCGTTAGCGAACCAAAAGAATTGCTTAGCGGTATTTCATCCGTCTTCATGTTCCGAGGTTCATAGCATTCCGGGGTCGATAAAATAGTGCCAGTTGAGTACAGGGGTCGATGTAATCAACTTATCCCCTCACCCGAAAATGCTGGCTTTGCGCCAAAACATGAAATCAATATCATGACGTAAAAGTCTCAGTCTATCAGTTCTGATAAACAAAGGCAAGGGAAGATAACTCATAAATTTAAATTCATTAGAATTGAAATAGCGAATCAACGGGAATCGAGAGATTCTGATTTGAAGCTATGTAGGGGACAACTCTAGGCTTGTTCCAGCCGCGTTAAACTCCTCCCTGACCCGGTTACATTAATACTTACGGGTGTAACAGAAACACGTATTGAAAGTTGATTAATGAACTCATTTGTATGACGAATTAAATGAGTGTTGTCAATCGGAGAGTATTAAGAGATGTCTTCTGCATGAAAATCATATTTAAGTTGGTGGTAACATGATTAAAACAGTGAGCCAAAATATACCGCGGTCTTGCCAAGTCTCATTCACATTCAACTAAAATTTCTTCGACCAAATCGAAACACATTCCTCTACTACTGATCCTTCGGAAACAGATAAGCAACTGAAATTATTAGTTTAGGCAATTACCACACAGACACACACACACACATATCTTATACCCAACCCTACAAATAAAAAAATACAATTACACAATGGTTTAGGTCCCCTAACTTGTCCAATGAGAGCTCCACTGCAGTTATTCACGCAAGAAACAGGATCTAGAATACCCCAAAACATTATCAGATTCTCCAACATCTAGTTGTTTACTCAGCAACGCAACTCTTGCAAAATCCCAACCTGAACCATGAAAGATGCCTCCGTACATCGATTACCCCTGAAGCTACACCACTTCCCAAATTGCAGCTGATCCTTCTGGTCGCTCGCCAAAAGAATCTCCAGCATAATAAAAATCACTTATCCGCTATTTCTCAATGAAGACAGCTCTACAAGTAGAATTTCCGCCGGCGAAACATCCATCCGCTTTCGCTATTTACTTTGCTTCCAACTCCATATGCTCTCAGGGGAAAAAAAAAAACAAATCACCATAACAATCCTCTCTTTGCACCACCAAGTTCCTCAGCTTGCACAAAAACACATTGTGAAATGACCAACGGTCACTTCAAATCAACAAGAACACAAGCCTTGACTATATCCCTTCGATTACCCATATCTTGCTCAAGTACTTCAAAATTCTTCAGTCGAGCTCTCTCTCTCTCTCTGCAAGGAATATGCGCTGAACTCTGGAAACACGCTACTGTGCATCTTAATCTCCATGAAGGTAACCCCTTTCCGACCCTGCCAACTATTCTTCGCCACACTTCCCGTATCCAAAAATCCTGGAGATTGCAACTAATAACGACTTTCTTCAGCATTTGGAATCGCTTTCATTGCTTAATGACCACAAGTACAGTTTTCAGAGAGAGTCACATCCATTGGGAACCTACTCTCTTATATCACTTTCTCATCTGAGACAAATCATGAGAAACCAATATTGACTTGAATATCAAATCTTCCGACGAGATCTGGCATGAGATTCTTCTATCGAATCTATCCTCCAATGAACTCCATCTGTTTCTTCTTATTTTTATCACTAACTTCATATCCATTCGCCCATTCTGCAGCGTGCCAAACGCTAAAGAGAATCAGGTTCCTTCCTCCCACGATTTTCATGTACTTACACTGCTACTTGCAACACCGACCACTGATGCATAAACAAAAGGCAACAATTCATTCCCCACTAACCTTCCCTAACAATGCCGAAACCTAGACACCACACGCCAAACCGGCAATCATTCCATGAACGCCGACCTCAAAAGTATCTTCCATTGGGGCCTTATCAATCTTGTCTGTTTGAGCAACAAAAATACAAGGACTATTCATTCGAAGAAAACATCACCGCAACATTCCCAAAAATTATTTTTGTTAGCAAAAGCAGGTTCATAGCTAGGAGTGCATCTCAAAGACCGAACCTTCAATTCGCAGCCAGAAGTTAGTCGGGTCCTCAACAATTAATGATACACTACAAAAATCAGGTGAAGCCCACAATGGAGTCTTAGACTTAAATCTGGGACATCATTGTTTCCGCGCACACAGACATACTAGACCTCATCCAATGAAAGGGTTACTCAAAAACTTGCACCTGTCTATGGCCCATAGGTATGTTGCCTCTTTTCCACCAGTACTATTATAACCTTCCCTTTTGGGAGCTGGCCCTCCCTCCCCACTCACATCTATTCTCCTTTCCTTACTAATGCTGTATCCAACTTCCCACTAAGTCCCTTCCCTAGCTACTACGTCCGCTCATTTCTTCCAAGAACATCATACCACTAAATATCTCTGTCTTGCCTTTGTCTTTCCTGTAGCTATCAACTCGTAATAGTTTAAGGAACACATTAATGGCATCGTCAATTTTCTTAGTAGTCGAAGATTTCCGAAGCCCGTGACCAATGACCATTCTTCTTCTCGACCCAGCAAGAGGACATAACTATCGTTGGAATACATTTGATCACAGTGCGATCCGAGACTAAACAGCTGTCAACATTCACTGAAGAACGAGGTTGTGGTTTATCCCCTCGTCTGTTCGGATTATGCCTGCTTTTGATAAGCATACATAGGCGCAGGTGTGGCTGTAGGGTAAGAAACTTAGGAGCTGTGCGGTGCAGGCGTGACCGTGCGGTGCAGGCGTGGTTGTGCGGTGCAGGCGTGGCCGTTCAGAGCAGGCATGGCCGTGCGGTGCAGGCGTGGTTGTGTAAGCGTGACTGTGCGGTGCGGACATGGATGTGCGGTGCAGGCGTGGCCGTGCGGTGCAGGCGTGGCCGTGCGGTGCAGGCGTGGCCGTGCAGTGCAGGTGTGGCTGTACGGTAAAGCGTTTGCTTTCCAGCCACATGGTTTTGGGTTCAGTACTTTAGGTTCGGTACTTTGGGTATGTGTTTTTGACTAGACTCCAGCTTAACCAAAGCCTTGCGAGTGAATTTGATAGACGCAAACTAAAAGAAGTCCATCATATATATATATATATATATATATATATATATATATATATATATAATATGTGTGTGTGTGTGTGTGTGTGTGTGACTACCTCCTAACAATCGTTGCTGGTATGTTTATAACTCCGTAACTTAGCGGTTCGGCAAAAGGCCGATAGAATAAATACCAAGCGTTACAATGAAATAGCAAGTACTACCGTCGATTCGTTCCACTAAAATTCTTCAAGGCAGTGCCCCAGTATGGCCGCAGTCTAATGACTAGAACAACTAAAAGACAAAAGCTACCGGTCATAACTCCTCCTTCCTTATTTTTAGATACATTCACGGAAAATATTATCGCAATGTGGCCTTCCTTACATGTAAAGCATGAAGTAGTTTGAAAGGACTGTGGGCTATTTCTAGCAATTTGAGCGACCACATACGGATTCCTTTGTAGACTTGTCTAATATTGTTTGAAAAACTAACAATCATTGGAACAATCAATGCTGGAAGCAGTGGCAAGGGAGGTAACGGCAACGACTAGTCAGTATGTGTGTGTGTGCGCGCGCGTGCGTGCGTGCATATATATATATATATATATATATGTTTGGATATACACGTGTGGATGGATGAATATAGGTATAGATATGTTTCTTTATTAGCCACACAGGGCTGCACACAGATAGAACAAATTACAAGGTAGAGCTTTTCTTTTGAAGGTAAAAAAAAGGGGGGGGGTGTTCGATCAAAAGGGATCGTAAAAGGAGAGAAAGAGGACAAAAAAAAGGGGGGTTAAAAAAGGGGGAGAGGAAAAAAATTTATCAATAGGGATCGTTATGAAGTGTAAAGGGGAGGACAGGTGAGGTTTACCCGTGGAAAGAAAAGCCTACGGAAAAGACCACGGTAACCTCGGTCAATGAAGTCACGTTATATTTCTTTCTTTTTCTTTTTTTTTTGCAAATAAGCAACTCTCTGTATTAATTTTTATGGTTCATAGAATCATAGTCAAGGTGGCTTCGTCATTCATACGGGCCATCATTGCTACATTCACCCATCTTTTTTTAAAACATTCACTAGACAAAACTTGCCTCTCTACTCTCACTTTCCTCCTCAAGTGATACTTGAAGAAGTTGAGAGATTGACCAGAGAGGAAAGTGTTTGTCTCTAATCCTTTCAGGCGCGTCCACCAGATACATTCTTTTGCCATAGCCACAAGTATGATAAAAATAGCTCTTCCTTCCCGTTTGAAGGAAGGAGGCGTGACGATATTAACGATAGACTCGGCTGATAAACCGACACGTCCCACACGTGACAGCAGTCGTTCGACATAAGCCCACAGGTGGGAAATTGCTGGACACTGAACGATTGCGTGCAGAGCGGTTTCGTCGCTCTGCCCGCATCTCGGGCAGGTCGGCCCCGTGTTTCTCGAGCCATGCCTATAGAGCTTATCCCGAACGGGTAGCGCTTCTCGGTAGCACCGCCAGGCCAGGGATCTCTGGAAGTTGTCCATAGGTCCCGGGCCGAAAGTCGTTTGAAACAGGCGGGTCAGGTACTCCTCGTTGATGAGAGATTGACCAGAGAGGAAAGTGTTTGTCTCCAATCCTTTCAGACGCGTCTACCAGATACATTCTTTCGCCATAGCCACAAGGATGATGAAACTAGCTTTTCCTTCCCGTTTGAGGGAAGGAGGCGTGACAATATTGACGATAGACTCAGCTGATAAACCGACTCGTCCCACACGTGACAGCAGTTGTTCGACACAAGCCCACAGGTCGGAAATTGTTGGACACTGCACGAGTGCGTGCAGAACGGTTTCGTCGCTCTGACCGCATCTCGGGCAGGTCGGCCCCGTGTTTCTCGAGCTTTGTCTGTAGAGCTTATCCCGAACGGGTAGCGCTTCTCGGTAGCACTGCCAGGCCAAGGATCTCTGGAAGTTGTCCATGGGCCCTGGCCCGAAAGTCGTCCTGAACAGGCGGGTCAGGTACTCCTCGTCGACGTCCAGGTTCGCCCCGAGCTCGTCGTCGTACCTCCCCTCCACTAATCCCCTATAGAATGCTTTGGTTGTGTTGAAGTCACTCAAGGTCGACCCGGGACGGCAGAGTTGCTTGAGAGCAACGCGACACTCGCGGTGTCATTCGCCCTTCCTCGGCCTCTTTTTGATCCACGACTGCAGTTCGGTCATGGAGACGAGCTGCGGGAAAGCGTGCCTCACAAACGGCGACCACACCTGTTCACCGTCGTCTACATAGAGCCAGAGATGTCGCAGTCTCAGCGCGTGTCTGCGCATCATCAACCACGGCATGCCCAGCCCTCCTTTTAACGGGTGTTGACAGCAAATGGATCGCCTGACCATCGGGACGCATCCTTTTCACAAGAAGCGAAAGAGAATGCGTTGTAGTTTGGTGATGGTAGGGTCGGGACATCCTATGCTATCTCTGTCTACTGTCCTACACAGTATCCTATCTAGATACGATCTCGACGACCCGATGCGGTTGCTCCATGTCCACGTTGGCGCATTCGGGTGGTCTAGTCGGAACCTGTCAGACAGTTGAAAGCGTCTGAGCAGGTCTCTGAGGCATTTGCATCCCCGTCTATTCCTATCTCTACCCACGTAGTCTACATGCGTGTCCAAGGTAGCATTCCAATCCCCCACTAAGAGTAAAGGACGAGACGTTCCCAAGAATACTTCTAGACGTTGAAAGAAATCCGCCCGACCTGTTAAGGGCGGTGCGTAGACTGATACGAGTCGAAAAGCGCACCCATTGCTGCCGTCGACATCCAGGACGACCAGTCTACCCTCCGGGTCTACGAATATTGTCCTTACTTTGAGGTCCAGACTCTTGCGAAAAAGTACCGCGGTGCCACTACCGCCCATTCTCGGCAGACAGGGGGGAAAATAAATGTTGAACTGTCCGCCAAACATGGTCTTTAGGGCCCGCGGATTGTGGAGTCTGGTCTCACTTATGGCAATAATTTCTAACTTATGTGACTTTATGTCATTTAAGAGGTACCCTTGTTTCCAAGGGGACCCCAAGCCACGCGCATTTACACAACCAATCTTGATCATAATCCTAATGAATTAGAATACAAGTGAAAGGAACAGAGGGTTACATACTGCTCGAAAGTTTTTGCTTTCTCCTCCGTTGGTTTGTCCTCGAGGAGATCCCAGTACAGTTTCTTTGTGAGATATTTTTGGCATTTACCAACCGCACTGGGGAAAATGCCTTTGAGTGTGTGGTGCAGACTTTTGGAGATGTGTAATATTTTGATGTGGTCTGGTGGTGTTGTGTATGGGTGATTGTTTGTTTTTATGTCATCTTCTGTTATGCTTGTTTTTGATTGGATGTATTCCATCAAATTTGTGTTTTTGGTGTCTATAGCTGTGAGCATGTTTGCTGTATATATTTTTGTGGTGTTGGTGTGGCTGTTGTTTGTGTTGGGTTTTGAAATGTCTTCGGGAGATGTATTTCCCCCTGCTTTGTTCGTGTTTGCATTTGGTTTGGTTGTGTTTCTGCTCTTTATTTTCCTTCTTTTTGTAGCTATTTGCCATTCCTCATTGGTTTCATCTTCCGACGAAATTTCTGAGGAATCAGTGGGGGGTAGGGGTATGTTGCAGGCTTCTATGTATGTCTGTAAGTGGTTGTGTTGTTGGTTGTTGAGTGTTTGTGTGTGTTGAGTGCGGTATAAGGGGTGGGGGATCAGTTTTTGTGTGTTTTCCTTGTTTTTCTGTTCCTTTGGTTCCTGCTGTTGTTGGTGGTGTTGGTATTTTTTCAGGTGTTGAGTGGTTTTTGGTTGATGACGGATTAGCTTGGTGTGCTTCTCTTGTCTTCTGTGTTGATGGTGGTGTGGGTAGTAGAGCTTTTTTTCCGGAGTGCTTTGGTTGTGGTAGTGGTTGTTGTTGCTATTGGTGTGCTGTGGTTGGGCACGTCTTTTTCAGGTGTGTTTCGCTTCCACACAAATAGCAGCGTGGTCGCCTGCCCTCTACCACTATATAGAGTTTGTAGCTTCCTGGCAGTTCTATAGTGGTGGGTATCTTCTCTCTTGTTGCTTCATCCAATTGAAGCAGGAATTCGATTGATTTGCCCACATAGTCTTTCTCTCCTAGAACAGCGATTTCAAGGATGTTTGTCTCTGACATTGTCATTTCAAAGCAGATGGCAGAGACTAACCATTGTGTTTCGACATCAAGCGGTATATTTTTTATTTGGACTTTTGTGACCCTTTTGTTTAAATAGACTGATATCATTACCAAGTCGTCCGAATGCAGCTCCAATGTGGAAAAACGTTTTGCTGAACTTTCGTTGAGGAAACCTACTTGGACTGTGCCAAATTTATTTCCCCAACTGATATATTCCTTGGAGTCCCATACAGGACGAAGGCATTTTTCGATTTTTTCCTGCGGTGCATTTTCTGTTCTTCTTGTTTTCTTGTTTATTACTTTATAAATTATTGTTTTTTTTTGTGTGTTTTCCACGATGTGTTGTGGAATGTGAAGGTGCAATTTGTCTCCTTCTTTTGTAAAGAGTGATTTTGTGCGGTTTATTTCCTATGTGGTGAATTTTACAATTGTTCTTTTTTGTTTTGTCACATCCGCAAAATTCGTTTTAAATTTGACGGTGTTAGAAGCAGGAGTGTTAGTTGTATCAGTTGAAGTCGTGGTAGTGGTGTTGGTATTGGCGGTGTTAGCCACAGGAGGGTTAGTAGTAGCATTTGAAGTCGTAGTGGTGGTGTTGGTGTTGGCGGTGTTGTTTTTGGTAGGCGGCTTTGTGCCCATTTCGTTGTTGTTGTTGGTGGTGGTGGTACTGGCATTCATGTTTTCGTCTGTATTCATTTTTGAAATCCCTTTCTCCGTCCTTTTATCATCGACGAGTGGTGTAGGGAGTGAGGGGAAATCTAAGTTAATGTCTTTGGTCGCGGTGATGGTGAATGCGACGTTAGTTTTGTTGTTGTTGGTGGTGGTTGTGGTGGTGATGGTGGTGACAGCGGTGTTCAAGCTGTGATGTTTAGCAGCTAGTGGTAGCAATAGTGTTTCGCTACCGTTCTGCATGACTGGCGGGCTAGCCACGTGGTTTCTAGTTGCCATTTTCAAAATGAAAAATGGCTAAAAAACCAACGAAAGTTTTGAAAGTTTCTGGTAATTTCGCCCATACAGGGGCGGAATTCTACGTGAGTAATTCTCAGGTTTTTTGGTAAATGAACTTGCACAACGATTAAAACAAAATATTTGACAAGGAGTTTTAAACATGTAAAAGTGGCCAACTTACGTGGAGCCGATGTGACTAGCGTCCGTCCATGACTGTAGATAGATAGATAAATAGAGATAGATAGATAGATAGACAAACAGATAAATAGATAGACAGACATAAATAGATAGACAGACATAAATAGATAGACAGACAGACAGACAGACAGACAAATAGATAGACAGACAGATAAATAGATAGACAGACACACAGACATAGATAAATAGATAGACAGACAGACAGATATATATATATATATATATATATATAACGAGATAGATATATATAGACAGATATAGATAGATGTATGTGTGTTTGTGTAGACGGTGATGAGGGTGATGGTGGAGTCTGAGCTACAGTCGTAAGAACTTTCTAATGAATCAGCCATCCGTAAAAAAAACGGCCACTAAAACCAAAAACGACGTAAATATGGAAATAAGAAAAAAACTAACGTAAAATACAAGTAACAAAAGCAAAAGTGAATCTAAAAGCTGAAGCTAAAAGCTAACTGGTCCAGCACAAAAGGGGTGGGTGCTATTTTAGATACTTCTGATTACTGGACTGGCCACGTGATCCTGGGTAGAACACAATAAGTGCCGGAGATGCTGTAAATATCCTATTATCCCCAAAGTAGCTATTTTGCCACTATTCAATAGAGCAACAGTTCAGCCGTTTTAGCTCACTTTTCGCGATTTGTTCCAATATTCCTCTAGCGGCAGGCAGCCATAGATTCTACTTATATTGATTGATTGATCTTCAATCATTCATTGCAGCAAGAATTCAACGTAGATTCTTCACACCCCACCATCCCTTCCTTCACTGCTTTCATCATCATCATCGCTATCATCATTATCACGAACAACGTCAATGTCACTACCATCATCATTGTTAATATCATCATCATCACCTTCAACAGCATTGCCATCAAACACCACTATCGTTATCACCTCATCGGCAACTGTCTCAACACCACTAAGCCCCCGCCACTAACCTCGCCACCATCCTCATCATCCTACCATCCTCACCATTATCGACGTCATCACCGACACCTTCAGCATTATCATCTTTTGCAGTTCTTTCTTCCATCGAGTTTGCTGTAGACACACAAAACACACGTGTGTGTGTTTTATACGTTTGCGAGCTTTGTGTGTGTGTGTGTGTGTGTGTGTGTGTGTGTGTGTGTGTGTCTACAGAGAGGCATGTGCATGTATAAGTGTTAAACAGAGGGTATTTTAGCTGATTCAATAAAACTATCTGCATTGACACTCGTGGTATTTGCCTTAGAACAAATCTTTGTAACTATGTGGATGGTAAAAAAGCACGCGGCCACTGATGAGGTTCCGACATGAGATTGAAACTAGTCCGCTTGTTACCTCTCTCTCGATAAACTGTTTGCAAACCTCTATAGACACTGTTGGCTAAAGATATTCTGAAGTTGGGTATCAAATCAGAATTAACGAGACGAACATTTTTCTAATGTTATGAAATGAAATATAACCAGACGGTCAAAGAAATTCGGTTCTGTGGCATTTATAGCTGTTCCCAGAGCATTAGGAACTAAAATAAAACCAGAAGGCAATACATAGATTGACCGAGGGATTTATTTTGGCTGAACAACTGAAAAGTCATGAATTAATGAAAGATATAAAAAAAAACAATGGATTGGTTTCTCTTATTTTCGCCTTAAAATCCCGACGTTGGATAGGAGTAGGGTGGGGCAGATGTCAGTTCGGGCTTTGCTCTTGATTGGTAGACATCACCTGTCTTCTGGTTTCACATCAGATTTTAGGCGAGGCTATTCTACCCCAACCATTCAGCCCAGATCTACAGTCTCAAGATAACGTCTTCCCCCAGTCAGACCCACTCCAGCCAAAGACTAGACCTTTTTAAGCTATTAACTTATATTCAACATTGAATCAGGACGTTCAATTTGATTCTATTCTTGCGATGTGTGTGTGTGTGTGTGTGAGAGAGAGAGAGAGAGGGGGGGAGTGTGTGTAAATATACATTAAATCGATAGAAATAGATCAGATGAAATTAGAAAGAGGCTTCAAGTTCACCAAAGTCAAACATTACCAAAATTATGAATAATTCTTTGCATATTATAGAAGCGAAGAGTTCAGATTTCAGCAGAGAGTAAGTCGAATATCTTTCTAATTTAGACTGTTACAGTTCATAAAATTATGAAAGCAGATGATTCTATATTTATAGCCAGGATTAAACCCTTCGATAATTGTGTTCGTTCTACAATGAAATCACCAGTTTCGATTGGTGTTTCACAATAAAAGTGTTTCACATAAAACAACTTAAAGGAAACTTTACCACCAGCTTCTCAAGATGAGAGCAAACATCTTGTAAAGGATTTAACTATTATAAGCTACAAAATTGTTCTATTTCTGTCAATTTAAAGTCGTCGGTTCTGATCAAACGCGCTTTGTGTTCCATTTCTACAATTAGATTATAAACGTGCGTGTGTGTGTGTGTGTGTGTGTGTGTGTGTCTGGGGGATAGACATGAACTAAGGCTGTAAAGTTTTTCAGTTCATCTGTTCAAGATATTCAAATATAGAATGTACAACATCCCATTCAAATTTGACTGTGAATTCAACCAATGAAAAAGCTGGAGATCCTAATAATACACAGCGCAACGAAAACGAAGAATAATGGAATATTCTCTACAAGTGTGTACGTGCGTTACTCGAGTTTCACGCCACTACATCCTTAACGCCAGAATTAACTTCCTTTCGCTTTACGTTTATATAATTAAAGTGCCCCAGAGATCGACCACAAAAAAATAGATGACGTGACAGATTTTGATAACTGGGATCAACTCCAGAAGCTCAACATCTATTCCCTCTGACATCGCCTTGAGCGTTATATCTTATGAATGATGTGGAAAAGGTTTCACATAATTGCCCAAATCATGTTGGCATCAATTTTAGAATTCATCCATGGCTTACTCTCCGAGCCATTTGGTCTTAGCAAAAATCATACTAAGACAGAACAATTTCCCCACAAGCCCCGGACTCTTTAACATCAGGAAAGAAAAAAAAGATCTCATAAAATTCAAACACTTCCGGTTGGAATATCTCCAACAAATTTCAGATAAACCACTTATAACCGGTTATATCTCTGCAGACAGTAACTCGAATGGGCTATGGGTGCCCAAAGAATGAATGTAATATCAAGCATCATTAACTGTCTTTTTTAGGTGGTGCTATTAAGTTAGCCATGACCTGGGCCAATTCTGCCCCAAACTTTTCTAATTTATACACACACACACATATATATATATATATATATATATATACATACATATAAAATGTTAGAGCAAAGTAATACTGTTTACTGTGGCAGGCAGCGGTTGTCAATTACAGGCTAACTTGTTAATAACCTGTTATCTATGGTTGTCATCGCTTCATTTATCAATTCGTAGGTCGTTCAGTTATTTTCACTGGCTGAATTTGCTATTTAATTCTCTATCTTTTTACTGCTCTTTCTGTCTGAATTGTTCTTTCTTTCTGAAAATTGTTTTTTGGTATATCGTTTGCATATTCAATGGCCGATGTAGATCAATTGCTTATTGCGCAATCGGATCCTACTTTGCTAAGATGTCTTGTGTTCTACGACACATAATTATTGGTTTATTGTTTATTCATTGGTTGGTTCACTTGTTATGGTTCGCAAATATATTTTTTATATCTGAAGTCGCTAATGTGTTATTGATATTCTCTATAGGAGGGAAGAGGTTATATCATACATCTGATATCTGAACCTATCTTTTTTCTTAGATTAACTTATTCTGACTAATTTTCGGATTGTTGTTGCAAGGTGTGTGTGTGTGTGTGTATGTGTGTATATATATATATATATATATATATACTACATACGTATGTGTTCATATACAAGTGGGTGCTGAAAAATTACTGGCTTTAAGGGTGTCGCAAGAAGCCTGATTGGACGCTCAACCTTCCGAGTTCTTTTCAGGGCTTAGAAACACTGAAGCTGAAGGTCTGCTGCAATAAGTGTGTAAATCTGATTGGGGAATACGTTGGATAAGAATCTAATTAACTAATCTTCCACAATTTACTCTTCCCCAAAGCCAGGAACTTTTCAGCACACCCTTATGTGTGTGTGCGTGCGTGTATATGCGTACATATATGATTATATATGGATATTCATATCTGTGAGTGCGTGTACATGTGTATGTATATGTGTGAACGTGTCTGTGTGTGGGTGTGTATGTATATATATATATATATATATGCATAGGTATATATACATACACTTGTAGGGAGGAGGGAGACATATGTGTGTGTGTGTGTGTGTGTGTGTATATATATGTGTGTATAGAAAAGATTTACATAAATTATTTGTTAATCTTAATTTATCTATCTCATTTGAAAGCACTTACAAAACAGCTAATTTTCTAAATGTTACTCTAGATTTAAAATCTTCGCTATAATCTCCCTCCACCTGCCATAAACATAATCAGTACCTCAGATGCATTAGCATAGACTCTAATCACCATAAATCTACCTTTGGTAGTGTAATGAAAGACATATCTACCCGGATATCGATTCTCTCAGTCACGGAAGAAATCTTCAATAGCCACGCTACATACTACAACCAGGCACTAGCAAATTAAATTCTTAGTAAATACTAGGCTTAAAAAACATCTCTAAACTCAATTCGGTGGGGGTCATGCCCCACTACTAGACACATTAACCCTACCACTATAGACATATAAACTTAAAAAGACCCCGAGTGAGATGCTCTCCTCTGGCCAACCACATTCACCTTTTGATAAATAGAAAAGTACCAAATAGGATATCTTGGGCCATAATAGATTCTGGTAACCCATACCAAGGCCAGCGCTCCACATGCGGACTCTGCCTGAAAGAAGCCCTCCAAATATTAATTCATTATTCACAGTAATTACTCAATAAACAACACGAAGCATTTTCTACATGTAAACATAAATTATATCGCACCTTTAGATTCTTCCATAGGTCCAAATGCAAGTAAAGTCAACACACAAACCAATCGCTTATATGCATCCACGGTCGTTGCAACATACGTACGTTTTTTCTCTTCCTTTTCTTCATAAGTATCTTAGAAGCTAGCTAGCTTTAATATAACTTTTTAATTTTTGAATTTTAATTTAACTTTTAATCTGCATCTCTTATCCATTTAATTGTAGCTTTATTCTATGCATACCCTCTAAAGCTAGGCATCTATTTTTAGTTATCCCTACTGACTACTGGGCTAAATATTCTGATCATACCTAACCTAGAATTCATATATTTGATTAATAAACATAAATACCTCCCTCCTCCGCTTTACCAAAACCTTGACGCCTGACCTCTCACCCCGAATCGACACTCACGAAGAATAACACTTGTAGCTTACCTTTAATTTTTACTTGTATTTTTATTTCTGATTTTACTTTCGCTCTTATTCATTCTTTCCTACACCTACCCTATTCCTTTTTTCGCGCTCTCTCTCTCTTCTATTCAGTCACTCACAACCAGCTTCTGTCTATCTTGGTGTCTGTCTTTCTCACTGTATATATATATATATATATATATATACATACATACACACACACAGTATGATAGCATATGGTAGCCGATAACCGTAGAGGTGCTTTTGGAACGTACGTTATAAGGCTACTAACCACATGATTATTTATAATATATTTATATTCGTACACACGCACACTACTTTTTCATTCAATACATTATCCTCGATATACAATTTCATTTCGTTTGCAACTTGGTTCTCTGGACTAATCAAGTTTGTAGTTTAATTTACGAAATAAATTGCTTAAATTGCCACGAGACTATTGAGTTGGTAATTAGTTTGTGTGTAAGAATATTTCTCTGTGACCAATCTCTCTAGATTGCCAATTGTTTCCATAATTGCTGCCGACATAAACGTGATTAACGGCCTTATACCTTTAGAACTGCTCTAGCAGGCAACAAAATAGGAATTTCGAAGAGAGGAAAACATTGTCCCACATTTTAATTAATATATCTTTACGTTTGTTTATTTTCGTTTGATTGCATATTTAACTAGATTCTACGTACTTTTCCTGTTGATATTTATAATCGAAGCTTCATAATATAACATGGCTGTTAAGTCCCTTTATATCATTAACAAACACGCGGGGCCAGATTTATATCTATTGCGTGTCATATTGGGAAAATGTCTGATTTGGGTCGACATAAGTTTTGTGAATAGAAATTGTGCAGAAGCCTGACATATGAATTGAGCCTGGTTTTGGGTGACATTTCCAATATGTTGCCCTGCCACCCGTAATGTAGCTCGAAGACGGTATTCCCTTTCTACGATTTTCTCCGTAGATTTTTTTTTAGTCTCTCCTTTCAATGTTTTACTCTCTACAGGTTCCTGTCATATTTTGGACCAGAATTCGTCACCGTATGCTTTCTTTTGTCCTCTATTATTTTCTTCTTCAAACCGAAGCGGCTCAACGAATACATTTGCTCAAAAGCTTGCCAGTTTGACCGTAAGTTGACCTATGGATGTTGCAATCATTCGGTTGAGGTTTTCGATGTGTAGATATAAACATATCTTTCACCCATCTCTCCCCGCAAAATGATTATAGTGAGATATGATGATACCTTCCATCATCTTACTGAACCATAGATATAAATGCACTCATCACGATCCTAAAGTCTACAATTATACCATAATCTTAATCCATTATTATTTACAAAGAAACCTACCACATCCATTCTTAAAATTAAATCTCCCTCATTATGAATGTCGACGAAACAGTGTATTTACGAGAACTATAGTCACCTCTAACTAGTTTCACCGGTAAATAAATCATCAATTCTCAGAATATTCCTCATTTCGCTAACATTATCTTTCTCATTCACACGATCTACTCGAAACATTATCTTTTGTTTCAACCTCTTCTTGAACTTACGTCCCCGGTATATGAGTCTTATCACCTGTCGTCTTAATTCTTCTACAAGTGACACTGAACCACTTCAGAGGTTATTACGGGGTCTCTAGAAATAGAAGCCAATTCATTATGAAATCAGTCCCAACAGTCTTAAAAATAATAATTTCTGACTGACACTACATTGTAGAGTCTCATTAAACAGAGACATCATAGATCAAGGCTGAGTTGATGGTAACTAACAACATACATTCAACTAATTGTCATGTCAACTAAAGAGTTTACATTTCCATAGCTGGCTTGTAGAGTTTATGTCAGACGATGTCCTGGGAGAGAATCTGGACGTCTATGGAAGTCAGTTGACTTCCAAAGACGGGAATCTTTGGACCGGGGTATCTGGATAATTACCAGAAATCCCTGGCCTGGTTATGCTATCGATCAGCTTTATCTGTTCGAGTGAGGTTATCGAGGCACGGTCGTGCCGTCCCACTGACATGCCCGAGGTGAGGGCAGGGCAGCGAAACTGTTCTGCACACCTTCGTACAGGGTACGGAATTAACGGGAGTGAAAACCTTTTCTGAACAACTGTTGTCGACAATGGGAAGAGGACAGCCATCAGCTAAATCTATTTTAAAGAATGTGCCTCCTCCCTCCTTTAACAGGGAGTGGTAGGCCTGTTTTTTCTGTGTAGAAACCATACTGAAAGAGACAGTATGGAAGACGCTTGCAAGAGGGATCGTGACAGGTACCTTCATCACAGTCCAAGGGTTGGTTAGTTTTTTTAGCTACCACCTGAAGAGCAAAATCAGACCGGAGAAGTGATACCTGTTGCACAATATGTACACAAAAAGATGGAAGTCTGTAGGAAGTATGCTGTGCCTGACTGGAACCAGGTAGGTGGAGCCAGCGCAAAAAAAGGGAACATGTCGGGCGTCGATTGGATGTCTTGACATCACACAAAACCTTTTTAATCCTGTTTAAAGTTTTTAAAATGCATACTATTATAAACCATCCGACATGACCCCACCTCCCAGCTTTTTATGTATTGCCTGCCCATGTTTGCCCCCTCCTTGTTGGGCCCACGTGGCCAAATAAAAGAAATACAGTCAGCGAGCTACGCCGTACGGGCCAGTCAGGCAGACAACGAAATGCATCGTCATAATGCAGTACATATCAGTGGTGACGAGGATACCTCCCACTGTATAACGGTGTCGTTATAACAGCGGTAACGAGGTTACGAACGTTCATAATAGTGTCGAAATGGAAGAACTACACAGTGAAAAATATATAAATTCTATTGAAAAAAGATTCTGATAAAACTGGAACTCTAACACAGGACAGCACTACACAGAGAAAAGTAACGTACATACGCAGTGAAAAATGAAGCCTATTGAAGAAGGAACTGAACTACACATAATGAAGGATTTAAGTTAGATCGCTATGTGTTAGTAGCGCTACCGGTACACAATGTAGGCTGGTACTACCTGCGGCATCCTGAAGAGAAAAATGATTCTTGAACAAAATTATGGCTGGGGGGGGGGGCAGGCATCCCCAAGTGAGAAGATAATAGTAAACAAACATAGCATGTAGTGATAGTCAGTGAGATACACCGTATGGGCCAGTCAAGCAGATGATGATATACGTTGTCATAATACTGGACATACCACTTATCAAAGTTTTAACATCATCTCCTTCAAAATATTCACCTACAGCAGCAATAAACCGATCCCAGCGTCCTGCCACTTTAGGAATCTGTCTTGGAAATCGTTTTCCGTAAGCGCGTCGAGGACCTTCTGCGACTGACTCTTGATCTAAACAACAGAGTTAAAACGGCAACCTTTGAACTTCATATTTATTTTGGGAAAAAGATGGAAGTCCGCAGATGCTAAATCTGAAGAATAGAGCAGAAGCGAGATCATGTTTTTTGGTGAGACACTCACAACTGAAGAGACCTCGGTAACAGGGTGCATTGTAGTCGCGAAGATTCTAATTCTTCACGCTCCACAGATCCGGTCGCGTTCGCCAAATGTCCTTCCGCCCATGCTTCAAAACGTCGGCAGGACGAATTCTTGATGCACAACTCTGCGGATGTCGGGAAATAAAGAAATCCATAAGCCTGCTCTTGATTGAGCTGCAGCTATTTTGAAGCGCTCGTGCCACTCAAAACCTTGCATACAACCCATTACCTCTTGGCTGTAAGCTTGCCGAAGCATGCGCAAATGTCTCTGAAGCAAAACTTCACGTGGGCTCTTCAGTCCAACTTCCTGTTCATGAAAAAATCGCAGACTACAGCATAAACAGGATCACAAAAACGCAAATTTCGTGACTTGCGAACAGTGATATCACTCGGCACACTGCCTCGTGAAAGTCACTGTCAGCTCTCATTGCGCGCGCGACCGTGTGCTGTCATCTATTGGCGCGCTACAGAACTAGTGGGGGAACTTTTTGATATCACTTCGTATATATAAAGACACAAACACGCATATCAGTTTATTTAGTTAACTGTTTGTGTGTGTGAAAGAGAGAGAGAGAGGGGTGTGTGAAGAGCAATTTCAATGTGCAAGGTCACACGATAAATGAATTCAAATTATAAAACAGTTTGGCTGAAATATTACAACCTACCCGACGAGTACAAAGGCCTCGCACATTAGTTTAGAGCGCACACTGTGCGGTCTAGCGGCTCCGGTGTTGGTATGTAAAACTTTTTTTACATACCGAATAAAAAACGGTTAGGTTGCAATGGTCAGGGCATTCGGCTCACGATCGTATGGTTGTGAGTTCGATTCCCGGCGGCGCGTTATGTCCTCGAGCAACCCGCTTTATTTCCCGTTGCTTACAGTTCACACAACTGGGAAAAATTAGTTCCTGTATTTTAAAAGGGTCAGCCTCGTCGAATCCTGTTTCACGCTGAATCTCCCAAAGAACCATGTTAAGGTTACGTGTGTGTATGGATTGCTCAGTTAATTTCACCAGCAGGGTTTCCGTTGATTGGATCAACTGGAACCTTCGTCGTCGTAACTAAAGTGAGGTAGTTTTTATTTTCAGAACCAGGGCTATCCAAGGGTTCATTCATCTAGGTACTAAGCAGGCTGATCGAGCGAGAACCGGTATTTTCGGTGCGTTGTCGACATGAACAAGGCAAAATTAAAAGCAATGTTAGGATGTGAAAGGAAGGCTGCAGATACAGATGCGATATGTGCTGGTCACATTCCTATAAATATTAGAATATCCTTGCATTGTCCTCCATATTGTTTTCTCATGAGATGTCTTTGTAGGACATACAGTTTTAATCACCTTTCAGCTAGAGTCAATATTTGTATTTTCTTCGCTGAAATTAACCAGCGCACGCTCAATCAACATTTATGAAAGCGAGAGATTTATACGTTGTGATGTTCACGAATGTGTGTAAAGACAATGACAATGTAATTTGAAGTGAAATTGTGGTGAGCGTTACACACTAATCTTGAAAGACACCTACTCTAGAACATCATCACGAAATAATAATAATAGTTAAAGCCCACACACAAACACGAAACAGATTTTTCTCTGATTTTACCAGCTTAGATTTATCTCTTCTTGTTCCACACGACAAAGAGGATATAAATCTTTTTTTTTCTGTACTTTCAATTTTCTATCTACTTTGCTCCCAAGGTAAAAACGATATATATTTGTTATTCTAAAAGGATAAATGATAATGTGGACTTTCGAAGAACTGGGGGTCAAACAACTAATTCACAATGCGGATAAAAATGTCAACATTTATTTATATAGAAAGACCGTCTCGCTATTAAATCCCATCATCCTATTTAGCTTCACATCTGAGAAATATCTGAAAAACATTTACTAGAATTAAGTCCACAGAAACCTTGGCCTCCTGTTTCATACTTTCATTGAACAATAGAAAATGTTTCAGATATATTTATCTTTTGTTTTAGATACATTGCAGCATTGATGAAGACAGCCAGTACTTATACTGGTTGGGAAATGAAGCATTCAGTACTGTTGCAGTTACAGAAGATATATGTGTTGGTTTGCTTATCCTTGGGCCCTCAAATCCTTATGGAGAAGCAGGATCACCGTGTCTTCATCTGCAGTGTGTCTTGGACAGTGTTAGATCATAGCCGATTTCTTCAGGAAAGAGACAAAGAAAATGGACAGACACCAGTACAGGACCGGACTTGAAAATAAACAAGGCCAAAAGCGACATCGGCAGTAATTGAAATCGCAGGGCAGAGAGTCGAAAAGAATACCTCAAAGCACTATCCAACTCAACCAATTCGCCGTCCAAGACTAGCATGAAAGATTCGAAATATTATTTCTAGTAGCTAAGAAGATTTAAAAAGACCTCAGAATTATGATGCGGCTTCCTGCAGCAAAGAACTCCATCTGTTTGTGTAAAGGTTTATTTCAGTGACAAGAACATTTTCTGTTAAACCAATGCAACTTGGCATCCTCTCTTCTCTGTGACATTGTATTCTTCACGATCGGTTTAGAAAGAGTTGAATTTTAAGAAATGAAATTTAATTCCTTCTTAATTTTGTGCAGGGTGGTAACTGAACTTGTTGAAATATCCGTATTACTTAATTTTTAGTTTTATACTTCAGATCAAACAGATTATAAATTCCATACCGTTTTGAAAATTGAAATATTGAGAAGGTGAAGATGAAACATCACGTCCTCCCATCCTTTGTATCTTGTTTTGACTCTGGAACATTGCAAAACAATTGTCTTTGCTTATCTTAAGTTGGTATCAACCTGTCCAACGCCACCCCTGTTCCTATGACAGAAACTTCATGTTCTAAACTGGTCAAAATTAAATCCTACCAGCAAAATTTCTTGCTATTCTGTTCCAAACACCAACATAACCCTGTCATGCCATATTTCTGCTCTTGCAGGAATGGGTTACGTATCCTCTCTGCAGGATTCGCGTTAAAGAGGTAATTCACAAAAAAAAAAACCAGTAGAAACGGAAGATGCAGCTGATTCCGTCCGTTAGTTTGTCTGTATATGCAACTAGCTATTTTTTGGCTCAGGAGCCCTGGTTTGGCAGGATTAATAATGACAAAACTATTTTAATAAATTCATTAATTTCAAAAATTATTGAAACGAACTTGTTTCAACTAAAGAAATAATTGATAAGGAAATCCAAGAAAAGGAAGGACAATAGGAAATAAAACACTGGCAGACACAATTTACTCGGAATTTGTCATAATTTACTTAACTATTGATGTAGTAGATCTTCTGAGGATGATTGCTTTTTAGGTGTATGGTAGAGTCATGCCAGGATCGAGCTGTAAATAAACCATGTTCCCATCGCGGGTCAAAATACCCTCAAATATGTCACACTAATATTCAGGAGAAAAGCATGAAACTCACTTCATTCTATTGTTTTCCTTCTGCTAGAACTGTAAATCTGGGTCAGGTGCAATACGAACCAATATGAACGATTGTCAACAACACCGCAAGGGATCGCCGGCGAACTGGTTTAGTCGAGCCCCCGAGCGAAGTCATTTGGAATTTATATATTCCGTAAACGTCTTTGGTAAAAGCATGAATGCCATCACACCTCATTGCTTATTTTATCGACCGTGAAGCTGGAACTCTATCTACTCTAAATAAATCGATATCCATTGTTAAGCAGTCCAAATACTTTATTGGTTGCTACTAACTTTTGTATATGTGTGTGTGTATGTGTGTGTGTGTGTGTGCGAGTGTGGCGGTTAGTATAAAACACGCTTGTGTATATATTTGGATATATAGTCGAGAAAAAAGGTAAAAAAATTCTCTTATGATAGCAAAGATGGGGAAAAAAACTAATAAAACATCAGTTTATTGTTGAATCTAAACTGTGTGGTACGGAACATTATCAAGTGATGTATCCAGTGTGTTTAAATTGATATGTCAACAAACGGAAAGTTACCATCAAAAGAATGAATTCTACATCAACTCCACTTGTTTCTGGGTTATATAGAAAATAGTAAATCGGCGATTACTGTCTTAAATAAGACAAACAACAAAGAAAGTTCGGAACAAATATTAATCTATGATTTTAGCGATATATAGGCACTAATACATCAGACAATAAACTGCTTGATAATTTAAACGCGCGAGTAAATGTTGCATTTAAAAGGGGGGGAAATAAAAATTATGTCTTTTTTTTTTTTTTGTTCTTCTTGCGGAATTACCTATTTTAGGAAGTAAAGTTAAACAAAAAAATATTTCTCTTTATATTCTTGCATCCAATACAAGTGCGATGTCATGTGTTACTGTGATGTTCGGCATATTGCTATGAATGAAGCAACAGAATCAGGTTCTTTGATCGATTCTCTGCATTTCTTTGGTACTTTTTTTTTAACGTTGCAGATATCTAAGGAAAATATTCGATAGTGACTTCGAAGTTTCGGTTTCTTAGGCATCAGACTGAGGTTTAGTTTGCTCCTCCTGGCTATTTGTATGGTGCTTCTAGCATGGTGTTGTGTGTGTGTGTGTGTGTGTGTGTGTGTGTGTGTGTGTGTGTGTGTCAGAGAGAGAGAGAGAGGGAGAGAGAAAGAGAAATTCTTAGTGAAATGCTCTCGACTAGGTTTTTTAATTATATTTTGAATAAGGTTGAGTGTGGGCGTACATGTTTCTTTTGTGTGTATAAATCTATGTTGCAATGTATCTTTACGCATTTATGAATTATATGTACACACACACACACACATAGTTACATGCATACATAATCACATACGGTCGTACATATACATAGTTACACGTATACACGGATGGGTGTATATAAATATTTCCTTAAAGACTCGTGTCACTATAGAAGAAGGTTTTTATCTCGATATGTATAAATACAGATATATGCGGTTATATAATTGCTTTTGTATATGTATAGACATCCTTGCCAGAAATGGAGTATTTCAACAAATAATCTATAGTAATAATATTTTTATCAATCTAACCTTTAAAAAAATATATACCCAGTTTAAATTTATTTGAAGCTTCTGACACCAACATTGACTTTGAGCTTTCTCTAACCTATGAACTTTAACAAATTGTACTAACATCAGCTATAAACATTTTATGGTCAGTAATATTATCCTATCATCCTATAAAGATTTGAATGATCACATGAAAACCGTCAAACAGGATTTGTGGTCTAAATATGGAACATCGTCAAATGAACCACAATGAAAGTTTCCTCCTATACATACCTGACTGACGTCAAACAAATTTCCCTTATCAAAGCAGACACACTCTCTCCACCATCCGTATGTATGGTAAACGGTAACTGGAGCATTATGATGTTGCGCGAGGGTGTAGTGAAATGAATATTTCATATTTCCTCCACGTGGTGCAATTGAAGTCCCCTTTTGCTTTTTAATTTCATTCTTATTGACAATAGTCAAAACAAAGACAGAATTTATTCTTGTAAACTTCTGGATAAATGATAATCTCCTCTACACGAATTGAATTGTATTCTGTACCAGCGGTTCTCCAACTTTTTCAGGCAGCCGCCTCCTTAGTTTTAAGAGCACATTCCTGTACCCCCACTTCACCACAGACAGACCATTTTCCGAAACAAATCCAAAGCAACAGTATTTCACAAAGAAAACTTAACCAAAATAACCCTTTATTTTGTTTGTTTTTTACATCGTCTGTCCCCGTTTTGGTCACCCCATAATCGCCTCATCTTTCTTCAACGCCCCCTGTATCTTTCCATCACTTTCATAGAAGCGGTACCGCCCATTTTGGGAACCCCTGCTCTATATGGTCCCTCTGTGTGCGTGCCTGTCTGCGCGTGCATGTCTGTGTGTGTGTGTGTGTGTGTGTTGAAATAACAATAATGAATCAGTCCGACCTTAAATATTCCGTTGCTTTCAGAAAATATGTTTAAAATCCCAACAAACACCTAACGATCGTCGTGACTTCGGAGTCACTCTCAGCATATTTGTGCTGAAAATAATATGATCCACAATTACAACTTACAGAATGGTCCCTTAATCATTATCGTTCGTCTTTTATACTAATCGCAGTCATTTTACTGCGGCCATGCTGGGGCATTGACTTTTAGTCGAATGAATCGATCCCAGTAATTTTATTAAGCTTTGTACTTATTCTATCGGTCTCGTTTGCCGAACTGGTAAGTTACTGGGATGAAAACACACCAACACTGGTTGTCGAGCGGTGTTAGGAAACAAACAGATGCAAACGCACGCACACACATGACAGGCTTCTTTCAGTTTCCATCAACCAAATCCACATACATGGTTTTGGTCGGCTCGCGGCTATAGAAGATATTTGAAGTTTTCACACACTAGAAGCTGATTTATATTACTGCGTGTGTGTGTGTGTGTGGTGTGTGTGTGTGTGTGTGTGTGTGTGTGTGTCTGTGTAGCCATGCATATAGTGTACATGTGTGGGTACAGAACACTTTTTCATTTGGGTTAATGAAAATTATTGTATTCAAGTTTGACATCCATCATACATCCACCCAATCATACCTGTGTCCATCCATCCATGTATCATTATAAAAATGCTTCAGTCTCTCAATGCGTTCGCTCCAGAGATGCTTAGTAACCCCATGTTGTAGCTCAATGCAAGACCAGTCAGAATTGATGCAAACACGCTGTTTACATTCTTCTAGCTCTGACTTGATCGTGTTGTAAAGTTATTACAGGAGCCGTTTCTAATAAATCACCTCTCTTTCACTGAACATCACATGAAACTAGGAAATCTACTGCAAATGGAAAATATTCAAATGAAAGACGTACATTAGAGCACAATAAAACACATTTAATAATATAGCATGACCATACACACATGTACATACATATAAACATGTATACGCTTGTAAGTCTACATATTTATATATGCACACACTAGCATGCATACACAAGGATACATATACACAAGTATACATGCCACTCTCGAATGCATACATTCATAAATACGTATGTATTCATTCATATACACGCGCACACAGTCACAACACCTACATAAACACGCTTATAGCCATATACATGAGCACAAAAACGTGTATATCCATACATACTATTTTAGATATAATTGAAAATATGGCTGTGTTTTAGCTTTCTTTTTTATTAGCATTTCTTGTTTTCCTCTGATTTCCTTGAAGTTTCTGGAAAAGCTAACTTTCTCAATTTTCCTGAGAAATAGCAAGGAAATCATACGAAAATATGAAAAGATTTTGTAAAAAAATATACCCATGACACAGTCGTCTTCTCAATATAACATTGTGAAAAGAAAAGCTGTTTACCATTTCGTGTATGTGTATTTGTGCCTGTTAATGTTATAAATGCTTGCTTGTATGGTGGAGACAATGTGCAGATATGTGTTTGTGAATAAGGCTCTGTAGCTACCTATACAGAGATCTATCATATATATGGCTATGTGTTACATACATACATACGAGGTGGTATGAAAACGTTGGTTCTGTAGCGTATCAACAGTTGGTAGCACACGGTTGTGTGAGCAGTGAGAGCTAGCGGAGATCATCAGGCAGTGTGCCGAGTGATATCGCTGTGTTTACTTTGCAAGTTGCGATATTCGTGCTTTTTGTGATCGCGTGTATGCTGTAGTCTGCGATTTTTGTCATGGACAGGAAGTTGGAATAAAAAACCAACGGGAAATTTTACGTTAAACTTGGGAAGTCTGCTACAGAGACATTTGAACATGCATCGGCAAGTTTACAGCAACGGGGCAATGGGTCGTAAGTAATGTTTCGAATGGCACGGGCCATTCAAAAGCCTAAGATCGTCTCCGGAAGACAATAAGCGATCTAGAAGACCTGCCACGAGTTTCACCCTAGGAAATGTATTGTGCATCAAGAATTCGCCCCCCACCCCCAGGACAATCAAAAGTTATACTGCGGCGTTTTGAAGCGTCTAAGGGTGGACATTCGGCAAAAGTAGCGCCATCTATGGAGCCGGAAGAATTGGATTCTTCATGACGACAGTGCACCCTGTCGCTGAGTTCTCAAGTTTCTCACCAAAACAGGATTGCTTTTGCATCCACCCTAATCTTCAGATTTAGCAACGTGTAGACGAAAATATAGCTCAAAAGCCGCCGTTTTAATGCCGTTGTCGAGACTAAGAGTGAATCGCAGAAGGTCCTCGGCGCGCTCACGGAAAACGACTACCAGACCGCATTCCAAGAGTGGCAAGAACGCTAGGACCGGTGTAGTGCTGCGCAGGGTAACTATTTCGAAGGAGATGATGTTAAAACTTAGCTAAATAATACAGTTCTATATTTAAGAGATGAGAAATTATGTACATTATTCACATTTGACCGACATTTGTCCTCATCTTGTTTGTTAACACAACGTTTCGGCTGATATACCCTTCAGCCTTCCTTGGGAAAATTTCGAACCTGGGTTCTCATTCCTAAGGTATTTTTCGATGTTATTATTATTATTCACCTCACTGCTTGTAATCGAAGCTACTAATCCCAAGATTCCGAATTCGATTCTAAGCAGTGACCTGAATAATAATAATAATAATAATAATAATAATAATAATAATAACAACAACAACATCGAAAATTACCTTAGGAATGAGAACCCAGGTTCAAAATTTCCCCAAGACATCTGATGAAGGCTGGAGGGTATATCACCCAAAACCTTGTATTAACAACAAACAAGATGAGGACAATGTAAATAATGTTAGCTAAATAAGTTTGTTTTTTTATTAGACATAACTTGTTTAATGAATCTTTTGATAGATATATACATATAGTGCAATTTAAAAGATTATTGCATCGCACGACCAATAATCAGTATTAAAACCCCATATTTATCTCCATGTGTGAAGGAAAACGGTATTAAGGTGCACGTATCATTTGGTTGGAATCGGTCCTTGGGTATGTCACAGAGTGAATATACAAAACAAGACGAGTGAGATTGTTCACAAAAAGACTTAGTTACACAATCTTACGTATATTTCATTAAGAATGATAGTTTAATAATCAAACTGTATTGTCAAATCTGCAGAGATGTTTAACTCTCAATTTTAATTTTATTGAGATTATTGACAATGTTGCTAGATAAGCAATGAGCTCAGAACTACTGATACGCAGTGTTTCTTCTACTTACATTAGTTTTGATTTGGTTATTTATAAATGGCTTTTTCTTCTGTTGTCTGTTACCTGGTGTTAGTAGCGGCGCAATGGCCCAGTGGTTAGGGCAGCTGACTCGCGGTTTCGATTCCCAGACCGGGTGTTGTGAGTGTTTATTGAGCGAAAACGCCTAAAGCTCTACGAGGCTCCGACAGGGGATGGTGGCGAACCCTGCTGTACTCTTTCACAACTTTCTCTCACTCGGAACTGTATTTCAAAGGGGCCAGCCTTGTCACACTGTGTCACGCTGAATCTTCCCGTTAAGGGTACACGTATCTGTGGAATGTTCGGCCACTTGCAGGGTAATTTCACGAGCAGGCTGTTCCATTGATCGGATCAACTGGAACCCTCGTCGTCGTAACCGACGGAGTGCCACGTACATAAATTTCTCTGTGTATATATAAACATACACAAACACATATATACATACGCTCACATATACGTATATGATGATATATACACATACACTTGACATTGCAGATTGAATGATTTACTTAAATTGAATATTAATCCGCGATTCGAGTTCCACAACAGTGCAATTTCTGGCTATATGTGTGTGTGTGTGTGTGTGTGTGTGTACACGCGCTATGAAAGCATACGCTAAAGCGTAATTTGTCAAGACAGTCATTTCGTAAATAAAAACACACGCTCTGGTTATATTTCCATTCTCTACTATCAATCAACCAGTTAAATGATTAACTTATCGTATGATCAACCAGTCAGACACATTGTTTGTTGTGCTTTTTCGCCCGGCCCGACTTCATCGATGACAGGTTGTCGTGGCCCCAGGTCTGTCACGGTGTAGTTAAACTGGGGTTGTATTTAAAAGTTTGGAATTGTAAGTAACACCGTGAGAGAGAGAGAGAGAGTGTATGCAGGGAGAAAGAGAGTGTGTGTATTTGTATGTGGTGGGGGAGACCAAATTAGTGGGTGCTTTTAAAGTGCGAGAGGGCGTCGGTGCGAGTGAATAGGTTTCAATTAAGGTAATGTCTTATTCTTTTAACGACGTTCGGTCAATGTTTATGTGTGTGTATTATGAGTGTACGCGAGTGAGCTTGTGGGTCAGTGCACGCAGACAGACATACGTGTGACGTGTGTAGATGGATAAATTAATCCGTGGAGGGAAGAGAATGAAAACGAAACACGGCTAAATAACTGATGTGATTATATATGGTAAACGACATTTACATATACGCACATGCACGACGGCATCCACACATCACGTGCACACATGCAGCACACACTTGTTTGCACACATTCGCCCCACATTATATATATACATACACTAATGCACACACACACACACACACACCTGTGTAACATACGCTCAAATTCACATGTGAACATATACATACATATAGACAGATATATGTATATACACACACGTATAAATACATTCCTACACACACACACACAAATCTCTAGGCATATATATGTGTGTTTGCCTGAGAGAAACTTACCTATTTACGCACTGGACGTCTCGAATCCACCCCTTTCGCCAATCTTAATCTAAAGTACAATACCCCCTAAGTCCTCAATATATCGTTAACGCTATGTTAGAATATTTAGTCCTATGACAAGAGGAAATATCCACATCTATCTACGCGTCTTTTATTGTGTGTGCAGATAGTCATATTGACGTTTTATTGCAGAAATGTCATCATTGAATTTGCTCGTAATTCGTTCACTTGCTTTATATTTAAGCATTATCGCCATTTCGAGTCGTATTTTTATAATCTGGTCAATAATATTGTATGAAAGTATGACAGTAGAGGAATAGATTTCATATTATTTAGCACAAAGAAATGAAAGGATGCAATATCTGTCCGTGTGTCTTATTGTCTGCCACCGCTTTCTTTCTATTTCCCTCTCTTCCAATATATATGTGTGTGTGTGTCTGTGTACGTAAATAAGTGAAGAAATATATATGCAGTTTCGAAATCGCCAACACACACACACACACACACACACACACACACGTGTGGGTGCGTAGAGGGAGAGAGAGAGAGAGAAATGTATGAAAGAAAATATGAAATGAAATGATGTAGAGAACATCTGAACAGAGTTACACAAAAAGTTCTGACAATGAAGGCTACACACTCAAAGCTATGTCAAATATTGAGGAGCAAACACTGTCTACTTCAAGCACATTCAACAATGCAGCTCTAACGTGTATGAGAAATTAAAAAGAATACTTTGGCAAAAATCTGGAATCCGAGGAAACTGGTCGTTGACCAGCAACAATAAATCTAAGAGACGCTCCAGAAGTTCAGTTGCCGCGAGGGGTCAAGAATTTAGAATATCGGTGCCATATTCTTTTATCAACGTGGAAGGTAGATTTTTTTTTAAGGTTATCTTACTTTTCATCCAAGCTCTAACAATTTTTTTTTCACATGTAAATGACGATGCTTCGATTCCAATATCAACCCTGAAACTGTAGAAGGGAGTGCACAAGCGTACTGGCTGTAAGTAATCTCTATATAGTACAAAGAGTATATGCGTTACACTGCATAAAACACAGTACACAGAGTATCTAGTACAATGAGTATTACTGTAAGTAATCTCTATATAGTACAAAGGGTGCATGCGTTAAACTGCATAAAACACATGCGACACACAATAAAATACTGCCCTCACACAGAATATCTTGGCATCGACAGAAGGACCACTGATTAGTAAGATGTTCTTCAAAAACACACTTCAGTACCTGCTTCATAAACTGCCAGGTAAAAAAAAGTCACAGGAGAAAAAGAAGTCACTGAAAAAAAAGTCACCAGGAAAAAAAGTCACCAGGAAAAAGTAACCTAAAAGAAAACCGTTACCGGGAAAAAAAGTTCCCAGAAAAAATGTTGCTGGAAAAAAAAAAGTCACCAGGAAAAAAGTGACAGGAGAAAACTTCACAAGTAATAGCATCAGATATAGTGTTGTGGTGAATGTCCAAGTAATGTATTGCCAGTTAATAATTAATTCAAGATATTTTCCCTTTTATGAATGTTTATGGTACTTTAATAAATTGTGTGTGGGTAGGTGTGTGTAGGTGTGCGAGTTGGTGTGTGTGCGTGTGCATGCGAGTAGGTGTGTGTGTGTGCATGCGAGTTGGTGTGTGTGCGTGTGCATGCGAGTAGGTGTGTGTGTGTGCATGCGAGTAGGTGTGTGTGCGTGTGCATGCGAGTAGGTGTGTGTGCGTGTGCATGCGAGTAGGTGTGTGTGTGTATGCGCATGCGAGTATGTGCGTGTGCGTACGAGTAGGTGCGTGCATGTGCATGCGAGTAGGTGTGCGTGCGTGTGTGCGTGTGCATGCGAGTAGGTGTGTGTGTGCGTGTGCATGCGAGTAGGTGTGTGTGCGTGCGTGCGAGTAGGCGTGTGTGCGTGCGTGCGAGTAGGCGTGTGTACGTGCGTGCGAGTAGGCGTGTGTGCGTGCGTGCGAGTAGGTGTATGTGCGTGCGTGCGAGTAGGTGTATGTGCGTGCGTGCGAGTAGGTGTATGTGCGTGCGTGCGAGTAGGTGTATGTGTGTGCGTGCGAGTAGGTGTATGTGTGTGCGTGCGAGTAGGTGTATGTGTGTGCGTGCGAGTAGGTGTCTGTGTGTAGGTGTGTGTACATACACATAGCATTTTCCACTGCATTTGCAGAAGGCACCATTCTCTTCGGTCGCGTAAAGAGTTTTCCGACAATAAAAATATTTCTTGTCGTTGAAGGTGATGTGAGTGAAAGGCATAGTCTAATGAGATTGGGGTGTGCATGAAGACCCTACAGGGCAGAGTTAGCGAGGTATAACACAGAGGTTTGGTCTCTTAGTATCTGCAGGTCTCAGAGCCAAAATACTGGATCGTGAGTCAGACTGAAAGATGGTCAAATAAGTAGCCTTACGTCAGACTTGATGGACACAGTGACCCTGGGAGTTGCTACTGACAGCGTCCGGTTTCCCTCAAATGTACTTCATTACGGTTTTCAAGTTAACTATATTCGTTTTTGCTAGCAACATGGTCAAAGCGATTGATCTATTTGGCGGTGGACTTGGTATTTAAAAAGAGTTGTCATATAAGAAATGAACCGACGTATAAGACATCGAGGTGGAGAACATACGGTAGAGATGTATTGAGCCAGTCTGGGTGGTGGAGAGAGAAACAGTACTGTACCCAAGGTTGCATAGAGCATCTTTCCGAAAAGATAACTGTAATGGTGTATGACAGGAATAGGCGGAAGTTGTTAAGGACAATGTTTTTCAATCGCCTAGTCACAAGGTGGAAGGTAACTGTGTGTATATAATGGCAGAATCGTTTGTGAATACACACACACACACAGAGTTTAAATGAAATCGTAATTTATTCCATATATGTTTCACATATAAAACCAATATTTCTAAAGAGTGTAACGAAAGTACGTGATATTGTAGCAATGTTTGTACAAGACTTCGCTTTAATGTCCTCACATGATTCTGGTTATCAAACAACATCTTACATGTGGAACTTCATCGATCAAAGAGAGGATTTTAGTCATAATTCTGTACTGTTACATATGACTTACTCTATTAAATGGTTAACACCTTCACAGAACTGGTAAATAGGGAAACTCCGATATTTACTACAAATATGAATACAAGCACACACACATAGGTATTTACACAATATAGTTTGTACAGGTGGTTTACACACAAACATAAACAAAGATATACATACATAAATCTACCCCCACACACCCATATATTTCACATATAGATACCTCGTCATGTATGTACACATGCGTGCACACACATATATATCTGCAAATTAAACCCTTCGTTTCACACAGAACGTTTTTGTAATTCAACAGACCGAATATAATTTAAAAAATACATCTTTTTAAAAAATAGTTGAAATTGCACGAACGAGAGAGAGAGGGGGAGAGAGACGGGGGAGATAAGAGAGGAAGAGATAGCGAGAAGAGATGGATGAGGAGAGAGAGCAGGGAGAGTGGGTATGGAATGAAGAGGAGGCCGAAAAGTGGAAGAGGGGGAGATGAGAGACGGTCGTGATATTTTAGTGTACAGGTTGTGCAGTGTAATATTGTGAATGATGAATGCTGGTGAGGATTTGAAACGAGGGCATTTCACAGTTTGTGTCGTTTAGAGAATATATAAATGCGTTTATTAGATGTATGGACCTTAATTTATCACGCGTCTTTTTATAATGTTCACGGAAGTTACAGGCTTTTATGTGTCGCTCTTGAAAATACGCCGCCCCACAAACCCGACGCGGTCCCTACACATCTGGCAGGACGTTCTATAAAGAGATTCCACTTCCGTGAAAATGCTGAGAAAGCGAAGCCGGTTATCGCCGAGTGCTGCGGCGGGAGAGAAATGAAGGGTACCCCACAGCTTTTACGGAAAATTCTGCTCAGTTACTTGATATATGCACCAGATTATGAAACTATCATCATCATCATCATCAAGGTGGTATGTTGACAGAATTGTTAGCGCGTTGAAGGAAATGCTTAGCGGCATTTTGTCTGTACTTCCATTCTGAGTTCAAATTCATCGTTTCGAGGATTGATAAAATAAGTACCAGTTACGCTCTGGGGTCGATGTAACCGACTTACACACTTACTCGAAATTGCTGCCCGTGAACCAAAATAATAATAATAATAATAATAATAATAATGATAATAATAATAATGATAATAATAATAATGATAATAATAATAATGATAATAATAATAATGATAATAATAATAATAATTATTATTATTATTCAGGTGACCAGCTTGCAGAATCGTTTAGTACGCTGGGCGAAATGCTGTCCTCCATGTTCTGAGTTCAAATTCCGCCGGGGTTGACTATGCGTTTCATCCTTTCGGGGTCAATAAATTAAGTACCAGTTACGCACTGGGATCGATGTAATCGACTTGATCTCTTCCCCCAAATTTGAGGCGATCTGCTCCCAATAGAAAGGATTATTATTATTATTATTATTATTATATTATTATTATTATTATTATTATTATTATTGTGATTTAAGTGACCAACTGGCGGAAGCATTACCGCGCTGGATAAAATACTAAACCAAATCTCTTGCAATTTGTAACATTCTCAGTACAAATTTCGACCATGTATTCTGTGTTTCATCCTTTCGGGGTCGATAAAATAAGTATCAGTCGAGCACTAAGAATTTATGCCACTGAAAAACTCGAGAATGGCGACGAGGGAGAGACTTCGAAAAACATTAACCAATTGACGAATAATAAACATGAAATAGAACCGGTGAGTGTGTTTATTATTGCTATAACGACCCTCCCGAGAGGGAGACGGAGAGAGAGTAAGAGCGAGGGAGAGAGGGAGACGGAGAGAGAGTGAGAGGGAGGGTGAGAGGGAGATCGGTCTGAAGAGGTTGATTGATATGGAGAGAGAGAGAGATATGGAGAGAGAGAGAGATATGGAGAGAGAGAGAGATATGGAGAGAGAGAGAGAGATATGGAGAGAGAGAGAGATATGGAGAGAGAGAGAGATATGGAGAGGGGGATATATATATATATATATATATATAATATATAGAGAGAGAGAGAGAGAGAGATAGATGTGGAGAGATAGATAGATATGGAGAGAGATGTGGAGAGATAGATATATATTACACACACACAAAAAAAACTTAAAGGAATAGGGATAAGAAATCTGGACAGGTACCTTTATTAGCTCTCATATAATCCGGATCTGACTAACCACACCGAATGATAGGAAACATACAAAATTGTTTCAGATAAGCAATTACAAGGAAGTTATGTTACTCGACAGATAAATCCTGAGTCTGCTTCATTGGATTTCATACAACATACAGAGTCTATAATTAAGATATCATAAACAGGACTGGAGAATTACACATCCTCAATAATATTGCAGTGATATTCTCATTAAATTTAGATTTCCAATCCAACACATGTTTCTGCCGGTCAAGTGTCCTAGTGTCCTTTGATGCAGCATTTATGTGCATTTACATGGTTCAGTTGTTGTAAATATTAATCCCGGGTAGACATTGCTCTGCAGCTTTGTTCCTGATAGACAGAGTGCGATGAGTAAATTGTCGTCAGTTTATATTTTTGATTTCAAGCATGCACATTGTTTCTGATTTTGTCAACTACAGAGTATAGTAGGATCTGTTGGATACCGTCTGTGCGGAAAACAGCATCATAAAGCAATTCACTCTGCCAGCAATTTGGAAACGACATGCTCTACTGCTTGGCATTCGCGCCGGAAACTCCAATACAAACATTTCAGAGTGTTTGGGTGTCAATCTGAGGACATGGACTGAGAGTGATAAAAATCAAACACCCAGTCAACATCATGGTGTTTGGAGTGATCATTGTTGATGAGGACGTTATGCCTCTATTCATCTTCCCACACGGCCTCAGACTCAACACAGAGGCCTACATCATCTGTCTGGAGGAGGTAGTACCGTCCTGGGTCAAGAGGGTGGCTGCTGTAAGACCCTATGTCTGGCAACAGGACTCTGCTGCATGCTACACAAGCAGAAGAATCCAACTGTGGCTGTCGGGCGATTTCTGCGTCCACCTGACCCCTAACAGCTGGCCACCTAACTTCCCAGACTGCAACACCCTTGACTATTATGTGTGGGGTGCAGTTGAGCGAGAGAGCATCAAAACTTCTTTTAGCACCAAAGATGAACTGAAGGCAACTCAAGGCAAAAATATTCTTATGTAATTTTGGTAAATACATCTGTTAAAATGTTTGATTTTTGTGTAATTTAGACAACAATATATTCACCGCAACCAGTATATCTAATGTGCGCTCACGCGTGTGTGAACGACAAGGTATAAATAATGGTGATTGCTTGGTTCCTTGCTGTAGTGACTTAGCTTACAGTTGTTTCCAGTAGTCACTATAGGTTCCTTCTTGATAGGTTTACTCAGTCGGCCCATCGATCGGTTGAGATAAAATTGAACGACCTAGAAAATTGATGCAACTTTCGTCAGTCATTTCTGGATATAACCAGGCAGAACACTGAAAGAATAGTACGGGTATGGGGAGGGGAGCGACGAGAGGCAATAAGTGGAAGAGCCTGGTTTAGTAACAGAGAGCTTACAAAGGATTTTGCCCGGATTGATAATCCTTCACTAATAACTGTGTATGTGTGTGTGTGTTGTGCGTGTGTATACAGAACTATGTAAATATGCCAGGAAGACAGGGAAATCTACAAATACATGTATAATAGTAATCTTGTAATACACGTCTATATACACGTATTTGTAGGTTTGTAACATCACATTCATAGACTGTGTTTCTCCTCAATATTTACAAGGATCCAGGCACAATGAACGCATACGGAATTGTTGTACGCACTAAGCTGCATTACATTCTATAGAGACATGTATACACACACATCACATGAGCGTAAGTGCCAGCGTATATAGACATGTGTTAATAAACACAATTTTAACACAGAAACACGCGTGCGTGCACGCACACATAGACACGCGTGCACATATATATATATAGAAAGAGAGACGGCGGATCAAAATAACTTCCTAGATTCACCATTCTTCGACATGTTAAATATGGGAGATTATTCAGTAGCAGCCATTGTGATTGCGTGTACATATATATATATATATATATATATATATATATATATATATATATATATATATATATATATATGTGTGTGTGTGTGTGTGTGTGTGTGTGTGTGTGGTGTGTGTGTGTGTGAATAATGTAATATTGAGGAGTAGGTGGAGGAAAGCTGTATCCTTTTTTCAATTGTAACATATTTAAATATTCTACCAGAAAACCACATTTAATATGCAGAAAATATGGAAGTGAAATTCCTTGGAGATTGGAATATTGTGAAATGAAATTGTTTCAAGAAGGAGAATGGGAATTATGACATCCACTTAATAATAAGAATTCCCCACAGAGGATTTACTAAGAAGGAAACCAGAAAAGAAGAATGAAATGGCTTAAGCAAAAGCTATTATTAAGTTAGATAAGTAGGGTCTTAGCATTGATGTGAACATCAATTTGATTATTTGTTGGGAGAAATATAAAAGAAATATTTATTTCAAAATTAAATTATCAAAACAGAATATTAATCACTGGAGTAGTGTTATTTCAGAGAGAGAGAGAGAGAGAAACAGAGAGAGAGAGAGAGAGAGAGAGAGAGAGAGAGAGAGAACAGAGAGAGAGAGAAAGAAACATACAGAGAGAGAGGGAGAGAGAGAGAGAAAGAGAGAGAGAGCGTGTGTATCTTTTTTGTTTTTGTCCTTTTGTTTCAGACGAAGGCTGAGGCCATGCTGTGGCACTGCCTTTCAATGGCATTGACTTCCTCTTTTGTATTGTTTCTGGTGAAGTAGCGAGTTGGACGGAGCTGCTCTTCGTCGTGCCTCCTGCCATAATGTAGGTTAATCTGGCACCTCAGAAATTTGTCCAGACGCTCTTTGAAGACCTCCTACTGTACACTTCGCAAATCCCTGAGGTTGTTCGACAGAATGTCGAATTGTGGTGGACCTTGAAACCCAAGCTGTTACAGTATTACAGTATTGTGTCCTTATTTGAAATGGAGAAGGCCGGATCTTTGGCACCATGCAATGCCATCCAGTTTAGTGCTTGGTGTAGCTTTCAATTCCAAAGTTAAGCTTCCAGAATGTTTCATTTGTATTCTTCTCTCTCGGAAGTAGAGTCGCAGTTTCTTTAGCCTCTCCCAGTAGCTCATCGGGTAATAAGCACATGGACTGATGCATCGCCCCTCATGTGCATTCACAGATCACGTACCAACTAACAACTGCACTACTCCCTGGTCCTGTGTAGTCCGATTGTAGTCTGTTTGTGGGCTGATAGTGGAGCACATAAACCTTCTTGGCATTGAACTGCATGTTATTTTCATCAGCCCACCTGTATATTGCATACAGGTCGTTTTGTAGTTTTAATATGCGGTCAGGGTCGTTGACCAACTGTGTATCATCACCATAGTTGGTGAGAGTAGCTGGCTATGGCTGAGGGCATGTCAGAGAGACACTACAAACAGTAGTGGCCCCAGTACACTTCTCTGAGAGAACTGAAGTCTCCCCCACAGAAAGCACTACTGGCTGCAACTGTTTGACCCCTGCCTTTTAAAAACTCATGTGCCTACTCAAAAACCCGCAATACCAATGTTGGGCGGTTTGTGGCATATCCTATGATGAAAATCAGTCGAAGACTTTGGCAAAGTTGAGATATCGCATCTACAATTGTTTCAGTACCAAGTCATAATGCCGTGCGAGGCAGCTTCTCCCTCGAAGGAAGCCTCGTTGCGTGTTTGTAAGCAATATATTTTGTTCCAGGAACATGACCAGACTCCTTCATTATGACAAGGTGTTCCATGACACTAAGATGTGAGGTCAAAGAGATAGGTGGGTAAGTTTTAGCAGCCGTTCTGCTTCTCTCTTTATGGACAAAGGATATTATACCTTCTTTTAACATTCTGGAAAGTTTACTGCGTGCAAAGCAAACTTTGAAATAGTGCCTACAACAGTTTTGCAAGAGCATTTTTCTCATGCTTTCAAAAGAAAGACTGAAAATATTTCTGGAACCGTTGCCGAGTTCACGTTCATCTCATCAAGGCCCAATATTACATTTTCCTCTTTTATGTCGATGTAATCTATGGTTGCCTGTTTCTCACGTAGATCTGCGGTGTTAAACTCATCAGGTTTACTTATTTCCCTGTACAAGCGAAAACACTTTAGAATAATTTAAATACTACATCCCTTATCGCCTCAAAATCTGCAGTTAGTGCGCCGTCTTCTTCAAACATTGGACCTACCTACCACCTACCTCCCTATATCCCTACCTACTTACCTCCCTGCATTGCTACCTGCCTACCTCCCCCCTGTATCCATACCTCCCCTCCCTGTATATATCCCTCCGTGTATCCCTCCCTCCCTATATGCCTGTCTACCTACCTACCTGCCTACCAACCTCCCTCCCTCCCAGTCTCCCTACCAACCTACCTGTATGCCTGTCTACTTACCTACCTACCTCCCTGTATGCCTGCCTATTTACCTACCTACCTGTATGCCTGACTACCTACAAGCCTCCCTCCCTACCTACCTACCTACCTAAGTCTATCAAACCCTGCAAATACTTTGAAGGAAACTAAACCTTTTGGCTAAGGAAATAAAAATTTAATCAAGAATTCTTGTCCACGTGGGTAAGACTGCTAATCTTTATGATTTTGATTAATTCTTATCTATTATTAAGAAGGGACTTGCAAAGGATTATAAAATCACTCAGAGTAGTTTATTCCACGCTAGGAAAAGGTATAATGGAGATACAAGTGGAAGACAGAACTGAACCACATTCACCTGGGATGCTGCCAATAAATTTAAAAGCTCATATGCCCAACTTTGTAACTAATCCTGCAGTTAGATTCATATGCCCTTCGAATTCAGACATGGGGAAAATAAAGAGGTTGAAGTGATGGAACGGAAGAATAATGGTGTGATCGCCAGAATAAAAATACAAAAGCATACTTTAATTGGAAGAGTAACAACAAGAAGTAATAGAATAGTCAGTGTATTTAGTGCGCAACAAGGTAAAAACATCTAATTAATTGAAACAGTGAAATGAAGAGCGAGGATAGCTATGTGAATCTAAGATGGAAACTTAATATTAATAGGACCATTGTAACCACCAAACAATCAGCGGATTATAATAGGGTTAATAATGATACTGGTAATAGTAATTACGCTAGAAATGGAGGTGCAGTAAGGATGATGAGAATAGTCGTACTAATAATAAAGAGAAATAAGAATAATAAGAACTCAATATGGTTCTCCCTCATAGTTTTAGTAATAACGATATATGCGGAGATATGTCAATAAATAGTAACTATATTATTAATCATAGAAAGCGGAGAGTTTGCACAAGACAGGTTAAATGGTATAATGCTCCATACGGGTCCCGAGTCAATATAAATGTACGAGGTCAGTTTCTCATGACTCTAGACAAGCGTTTCCCACCATCAAGTAAATATGGTAAGTTATTTGACAGATATACAATCAAATATGTGCAATCAACTATAAGGAATTTGGGTAAAATTATACCAGGGTATGCAACTGAGTTAAGAATTGTTATTGAAATGAATTTAACCAATCCACTAGTAAGAAGGATGATAGTAACAATGATGATAATTGCAAGCGACAGCAGCAGCAGTATCAGCAGTAGTAGTAGTTTGTGTACTGATTTATCCATCATATGAATCTGATTCGAGGAATCTGAAGAAAAGTAAAATGCTGAAAAAATACAACCCCTTACAATTCAAGGCTGCGAGGATTCTACCTGGAATCAGACCAACCGTTTGTCGAATAATAAAATAATAATCGTAATAAAAATATTTATATATTTATTCTTAACATATGAAGGTAGGTTCAGACGCAAAATATGCTAGGCACATGTCAGAGGAGAATAGTTTTTTCCATTTTACAACAGCGTCCTCGACACACTTGTCCCATTGGCGCACAGCGTTTGGGATCTTTGAAACTAACCAAAACCAGCAGCTTTGGTTAGTTTCAGAGTTTCAGATACTTTTGACTGTCAATACACTACATGTCAAAACACCGGTGTCCCAGATCGCCGCAAGTCAATGAGATGTGTTTGTGGAACACACTGGTCTTAAAAAGAATAAGTTGTTGTTCTAAGACATACTCTGCAGAGACTAGCATATTTTGCGTCTGAACCTGCATAGACACATCAATAATAAATGCGCAAATATTAATACCAGATCTCGCTGTAGACATGTAGACGATGCAAATTAATTTTTCAAGCATAATAATCTTAATGGTAATAATGTGAACTACAATAATATGAAACAATTTAGGGATATATTTAATGAATCTGAAATATATATACTCCAAATAGGTAAAACATGTTTATATCAGATGTATGATATTTATATGGAAGAGATTTCTATCTCAGCACCTAATGCTGACAATAGGATTAGGAAATCCACAGACGAAAGATCTCTCAACAATATGCTTAACTAGTTACTTGATATTAAACATCATCTAAAATGTCCATTTGATATCCAATGCTTACGAAATCAGTTCGTAAATGTTGAGTAGCAACAGGAGAATGTACTTACTGTTTATATAGGTGCTTGCGCATCTGATTTGAAGTCAAGAATTATAATCATGATTCTTCGTTTAAACATCAAAAATATAATAAATGAAAAACTCCACTTCATTAAGTTAAATTTATCTGGAGCCTCAGAATGAGGATTGGACATGATATTATATGATTTACAATAAGTAGTGTGTCACGGTACAGTGAAGGGAGACTAAAATGCAACTTATGCTTCGAAGAGAAGTTACATATCCTGACATCCAAATCTAGCATTACATAAAAGAAATAAATTAACGTTAGGGTATACTCATTTACTTAGAGCCTTTAAAACCTTCTCAAATAAATGAAATACCGATCAGTATACCCTAATGTAGTCGGGTCTGCCTTTCACGGTCCAGTATATTTAACCCGACTGCTATTATCTTTTACCTTTGGTAATAAGTTACCTAATTGTTTACCTAATTATTTTAGTTATCTTAATTTTATAACTGTCAGTATATTGTAGTTGATATTATTTAATTTTTTTAATTCTGTAATTAGATTACTAGTTTTTTTTATCAGTTTTTAATAATTTTCAATTATATTTAATTACTTTTAATTATTTTTAATTGCTTTTTGATTAAGCTTTTAATTACAGTTTACATTATTTTGAATTACCTTTTAAGCTTTTTTTAATTTTTAATTTACATTATTTTTTTTCTTAATTTCTTTTATCTTCATTTATATTAATCATACAATTATTCTAATATTCATTCTTTTTGGGAAAATAATTCTATAATAGTAATATATCAGTTATTTTCCTTTAGAATTCTCAATAACTCTTCCTGTCTTTAACTCCTAGATTATATTTAGATTTGATATTGATCAAATGACATTTCCATCGTAACTTAATTGTCTCCTGAAATATCTCCTTGCTTCTACATACCACCTCTCTCTATTTGAATTGGTCAGTAACGACTTAAATGGGTGGGAATTTTGTCATAAACCTTCAAGTTTACGGGTAGGATTGTTGAGACAAAGTATCCTGTTACATTTCTAGCATCATCTGATGATTACTACTCCGACGTAGGCTGCTGAAATACCATCCTTATCCTTTGGACAAGTATAGTTTACGACTATGTCCCGAGTCCTGGGTATATCTCCATGTCCCCCTACATGGCCTTGCTTTTCGCTTTTTGAGCCAAAAAATTGACTTAACTATATCTTTAAACGGCATCCAGCAGTGGGGTCCTCTTACGGGAGTTCTAAGGTTTTGAGGAGTGTGAAACCACCTCTTAACCACTGTTGTCCAGGTCTACTCTGACCCGGAATAGTAGCACTTGTCAGAGTCACAGGTATAGCTTAACTAGCATGTATATTAAACCCTGATTTATCGTCTCTCCTTCGTCAAATTCAGAACAGCGTCTGTTCCTGTATCTGGCGTCTGCCCCGGTCACACACCTGCGTCTCTTCGACTTTTGGCGGCAAGTTATGAGTTTCGGTAGATAAAACAGAATAAATCCAGGCGGGCTGGCTTTAAAAGTGTCCCACTACATACTGTTGACGCGGCAGCTCGTTTGCAGGTTGATCTCGAACCAGTCACTCTGGATCTCCTCGTTGCCACTGGACAAGTCATATTTAACTCAACTTGTGCGGTATAGGATTATGCGCCCTTATCACTGCAAACAAATATATGTGCAAACACCGATCCATCTCAGCCTTCTTCCTTTGTTCTCTTCCATTTCTTTATCATGACCATCGGCGATAAGTAACCAATGACGGATGATGCTGGAAGACCTGCCCATGAGTCTAGGCACCCCTATTTAGGGAAAGTCCTGCCTACCTCAATCCAAGGAACGGCCTAGAAAAGGTGGTCCCAAACAAAACTTGCTGTTTTACTCGGCCAGAAAACCACATTTCCTATACGGTGGAACCAAATAGTCATTTGCTTCCTGGAATATCAGAACATTACTTGATGTTCCTAACTGAGATCGACATCATCGAAGGACTGACGAACTTGCCTCCGAACCAACGCTTTCTGTGAGATGCTCTTCTCAGAGGATGTCTCCCGTACTGACCAGGAAGAAGGATACATGTTCTACTGGAACGGTATCCTTGATGCCAACATCAGAATTCATAGAGTGGCCTACGCTGTGAAGAACTCCATTGCAAAGAAAATGGCAGAGCTTCCTGTCGGATTACAGGAACATCTCATCAAACTGTCTCGTTCCCCCCAAACATCTATACACCACCATCATCAGTGCCAATGAGTCCACCTAGGATTTTCATGAAGAAGCGAAGGTCAGATTCTATCTGTTCCTGAACGACGTCATCCGAAGGACACCCAAATCTGATCAGATCATCCTGCCAGGGCATCTGACCCGGTGTTATTAGCCATCACGGTGTTGCAAATAATGAACACCAATGACCTTCGTCGTCTTTCTCTCTCTCGTCCCAACATGGACAGGCCATTACCAACAGGGTTTTCCAGCTCTCCCTGCTTGTACCCTCCATCCAAATCCTGGTATCTTCTTGGCTATATGATTATATGTCAAAGGGATCGTTCGTGCTGAGAGATACCGAGTGTTGGACAGAGCACCGATAGATCAGATTTCCAATCCGAAAATAGTAACCCTTTCTTTGTCTTGATATTGCTTCCCTCTCCAATCCTAACATGCGTACTAAGCTTCAAGATCAGCTTCCGCCTTTCCCAGATTTTCTGGCTGCTGATCCCACCTAAGACAAAATGAACAACCTCTAGGAATCATACCTCAATGTTCTACTCGCAACCTCGAGTGGTTTGATGAAACGGTCTAGGTCATACAACCACTCCAGACCGAAAACAAGCTCCACGATGCTGTTCTAGCCAACACGGACTCTGCAACGCTGGGCCAAGGGTGAAAAAACGTTCGTGCCACCGAACAACGTGTCATCGGGAATGCTCAAAACAATCGGTGGCTTCGAAAGGCAACATTTTGCAGGCGAGAAAAAAACCCATAAATTCTACGATCAATCAAGAGCATCTTAGGCCGATGAAGGAAGGTGACCACTCGGGTGAGATTATCTAATGGCACCTTACTGAAAGGGAAATCTACGATATATCGTAGGTGGGGAGTACATTTTCAAGAACTTCTGAACCGGGTCAGCTGTACAGACCTTGAAGAAATTCCAGATCTTTCTATCGTGACAGTCTGATGACGTTCTAGCATGAAGCTCAACAGGCCATCTGCGGTCTCAAAAACAAGACGCCTTCTGGCGATGAAGGACTATATGCGGTGATATCTACAAGTATGGTTGACCTTACTTCCCATCCCACCTTCAGTCTCTGTTTCCTCCCTGTTAGCAGGCGCAGGCTATACCTGCCAAGTGGAAACAATCCAATATAGTCACAATCTGAAAGTGCAAAGTAGAATCCGCAGCATCTTTAACACTCGCCGCCTGGAGACAACATCAAAAATCTTCTCAGCCACGGCGTATGGGATTCAGTTGGCGATTCAGCTGCAGCACCTCATAACTTCGCCTCTCTTCAACACACAATGAACTCAATGAACCGAGCTTATTCTCGGCTCGGTCTTCAAGTGAATCATCGGAAAAGTGATATTTTCCAATCCGATTTCCCGTATTCACCTCGGTCACAGCCTGCCTTTATTAATGATGCTCCTCTACTGCAGATGGGCTCATTCTGCTGTCTCGGATGCACGATCTCTCACCCTGGACTCCTTGACAAGGAGATACTCCGTCGGGTCCACTCGGCGTCTGAGGGACTCAGAACGAATCTGTCAGAGCAGCAGCTTAAGAGCAAGTACAAAAACGAGCTGTCAGTGTGTCCATTCTCTTGTACGTGTCTGAGCCCCTTTATCGGCGCCAGGTCAGAAAACAGAGCGCTTCGCATCAGATCGCTCCCAAGTATTCTCGGTCTCATGTGGAAGGACAAGGTGCCTCATACCGAAATCCTCACCAGGGATTAGATCTACAGTCTTTAAGCCTACATCCATCGTCGTCGTCTACACTGGGTTAGCCATATGATTCGGATGCCGGGTAACCGACTCCCAAAGATGGTCCTCTTCAGGGAGATCGAAATTGAAGGTAGCCCCCATAGACGCCCAAAACTTCGGTTTCATTATCATCTGAAACAGTCTTTCAAGAGGTTGGACGACTTGGCATTTGATCGGAAGGCATGGAAATCATGTGTGAAACTGGAGTAGAGTGTTTTTGAAACCGAATGCAGGAGACTGCATGAGATGTCTTCATCAAACCCCTGCGACTGTTGTTAGGCGTTACTTTCAATGTCCTCAGTACCACTAGAGCAACTTGTCCCATGTCGGTCTTGTCAGCCACACATCCACCCCCAATGTGCCGGAAGCGAAAGTGGGTAAATGACTTGGATCGAAAGCTGTCATCATTTTTGGTGAGCCTTCATCAGAAAACAGTAAACCATCTCCCTCGAAATATTCTCTATTCTAAGCAGTGTGGTAAAGCTTTGATAAAGATCGGATAGTGTTAAATTTCTTTATCGCCGTAAAATGTTGGTCCATCAAATAAGGGATCGGTTAACATGCATGATTACTGCATCGCAAAAGTTTGAAATGTTCATCTCATCTGAAACGCGTGAAAGCGAATTAAAGAATGAATAATTCTCCATTCTTTGTATTTTCATTCTATACTCTCGGACCTTATACTAAATTCCTTTGACGTTTGGGTTTCGGATTTACAAACTGGACAGAGAGCGGAGAGTAACTTTACTACCACCGTGGATTTCAATAAACAATTTAGTTAACCAAGTTTGCCCCGACATAGTGCCTATAAATTGTTCGCCTAGATTTTTAAAAATCTCGTTTTCCTTTGTGTGTGTGTGTGTGTGTGTGTGTGTGTGTGTGTGTGTGTGTATATATGCATCTTACATGTACTTGTACATATGTATACCTTTACAGGTATACGTACATATATGCATACAATACAAACATTGTGACTTCAACGTTTCACGGAGTTTGGGAATTATTGAAGCAACCTAAATAAACTACACGGTCAGCGAATGTTAGAACTCACTGTCAATAAGACAGAACCTGGAGAGTACACGTGCACTGGTCTGCTTATTTAATATCTGCTGTTGTATGCATAAAAACACTAGTTTTTCTTTGCGTGTGTGTACGTACACATGCAAAACGTGTGTATGTGAATGGAGAGAGAAACATACCTACATTATCGTGTGTAGTTGTTTTGACCTAAGTTAAACCATGATTGAGAAGAGAACTTTTATCAAAAGCATTCCGCTTGTGACCATCTCACCTATTTTTAGATATATATTTTGGTCTCTATTATTCAATATCAAGTGAATTATTGACCCTTTCAGCGGCGCTTATTTTTCGTACTAAATTTTACTATGGAGTAAATCCATATATTTTAGTCTTCAATGCATTTATAAATAAAAATTATTAAATACATTCGAGAAATCTAAATGTCTATCATCTTTATAGAATCTCATTGAGTGAGCGACTGGACAATAGTTTCAAATACGATAACATTCTCGTCAGCAGACGATTACTCTGCATTAAGTGACCACTATAAAATTATATTTTAAGTCAATATTATTAGCTGTATAAACATATCAGAAAGATCGATTCGAATATTGAACAGAATTTTATTTAGTAGGACAGCAAAAAACGTGCCAAATATTCAAATATGTTTTACTGAGTTAGTTATATACCTCATGCCATTGGCTTTAAATAGGATTTTACAGAGGTCAGTTCATCGAGGGTAAACGATCGCTGACGAGAAGGTAATGACACTTGAAACTGTAGTTCAGTCAATTTCTCATTCATTGACCTCAGGGAGGTTATGTAAACATGGAATTATAGGCTTCCGGCTGTCTAATGGATCTAATATCTTTCATTTATAAATGCAGTTCGGCTAAAAATGTATAGATTTACCATGACTTAATATTTAAAAAGATAGCTATGATTTGGAGATTTATTCGTTATGTTTAGCTGGTGGACAAACTGTGTAGGGAATCCATAGGTCAAGCGTTGTATGCATCGGTGCAGAGACTGAGTTGCGTAGGAGTCAGAGGGAATGTGTGTACATGTGCATGTATTATGAAAGACAAGTAGGAGAAACACAAGATGCTGTTTATATCTTGTATTTATCATACGTTCTCCTACATTTACTCTGTATATCATAACCAAATGATAATATATAGACATAATTAAATATAAGTATACAAGAAAAAGGGTGTACTGATATAAGTAGGTGTAATAGAATAAAAATAAGGCATATAAATACATCTACACACAGACACACACACACAAATATTATTTGTTTCAGTCATTTGACTGCGGGCATGCTGGATCACTGCCTTTAATCGAGCAAATCGACCCAGAACTGTTCTATGTGCAGCAGTAACGACTTCGTTCTACTGGAAGTAGACTAGATGCCAAAGAAGAAATGGAATAAGATAACAATGCTGTAAATTTACTCTACGAAATACATAATAACCGTTTATTTTTTAAATTAAAGTATATGTGTATGCCATGACAAAGTCAGATTAGATATATATATATATAGATATATATATATATAGATTATATATATATAGTATATAGATATATAGATATATATATATATATCTAGATATATATATATATAGATATATATATATATAGATATATATATATATAGATTATATATATATGATATATATATATAGATATCTATATAGAGATAATATAGATAGATAATATATATATATAGATATTATATATATAGATATATATATATATAGATATATATAATATGATATATATATATATAGATATATATATATAGATATATATATATAGATATATATATATGATATAATATATATAGATATATATATAGAGATATATATATATAGATATATATATATAGATATATATATTATAGATATATCTATATAGATATATATATATAGATATATATATATAGATATATATATATAGATATATATATATAATATATAGATATAGATATAGATATAGATATATAGAATATATATATAGATATATATATATAGATATATATTATAGATATATATATATAGATATATATATATAGATATATATATATAGATATATATATATAGATTATATATATATAGATATATATATATATAGATATATATATAGATATATAATATCGATATAGATATATATAGATATATATATATAGATATATATATATAGATTATATATATAGATATATAGATATAGATTAAGATATATATATATAGATAATATAATAGATATAGATATATATATATATAGATATATATATATAGATATATATATAATAGATATATATATATATAGATATATATATATAGATATATATATATAGATATATATATATAGATATATATATATAGATAATATATATATAGATATATATATAGAGATATATATTAGAGATATATATAAGAGATCTATATATATAGATATATATATAGATATATATATATAGATATATATATATAGAGATATATATGATCTATATATGTATATATAATATATATATATAGATATATATATATAGATATATATATATAGATATATATATATAGATATATATATATAGATATATATATATAGATTATATATATAGATATATATATATAGATATATATAATATAGATATATATATATAGAGATATATATATATAGAATATATATATATATAGATATATATAATATAGATATATATAATATATATATATGATTTGATTGATTGATTGATTGATTCCAGTTTCAGCTCATGAGCTGTGGCTATGCTGGGGCACCGCCATTTGGTGTTGCTACTTGGTTTCACTTCATGGAGGCTTTCTAGCAACTGCTATTTGGTGCATGAGAGAGTTCGATGCAGCTGCCCCTCCTGCCGTGAAGTTGGTTCATCTGGGACACCTGACAGGAAGAGATCCAGCTCCATTTTAAAGACATCTGTATCCACCCCATGCAGGTCTCTCAGGTTCATCGGGAGGATATTGAAGAGCTGTGGGCCTCGGAAGCCCAGGCTATCACAGAATCTTGTCCTACATCTTGATGGCAAGTTTGGAGTCCTAGGCACCACGCAGTGGCGCCCAGTTCTGGCGTTTGCGTAACTCTCGATGCCAAAGTTCAGGACACTTCCCTCCAGGATCTTCCAGATGTATATTATGGCATATCTTTCCCGCCTACGCTCCAGGGAATATAATTTTAATCTCTTGAGTCTTCTCCCAGTAGCTTACATTCTGCATAAGGCTATCTTCTTCGTGTAGCTTCGTTGGATCGCCTCAAGTTCTGTGATCAACTTGACACTGGATGGTGACCATAGCTGAGAGCAATAGTCAAAGTGACTTAGGACAAGTGTCTTCAGAGGACCATCATGGTTTCTTGTTCCTTGTTTAAAGGTTCTAAGAATCCATCCAGCCAGCGTCTGCATTTCACTGTCAGTTTAGCAACATGTACATGAAAGGTCGCGTCATCACTCATGTGAATCCAGGTCACGCACTGATTGTGCCTCTGGGATTGCAATCCCTCCGGGTCCAGTGTATTCCTTGGGTATTGCATTCGTTTTGCATGCTGATAGTATAAAGCTTGAAACTTTTCAGCATTGAAACTGCATGCTATTCTTTTCAGCCCACTTGTAAATTCGTCCAGCTCATATTGCAGGTGTTTAGTGTCCTCAGGGTCTGTATTGCCTGTGAAACTTTTGTATCATCTGCATAACTTGTGATCGTGGCTCTCCGCGTGGCTGAGGGCATGTCTGAGAGGGGCCATTATGAACAGTAGTGGTCCCAAAACAGTGCCCTGTGGAACACGCTCACTATTTGCGTGCTAATGGAAGTGGCCCCATTGGCTACTACCACCTGACTTCTATTCTTCAGAAAGTCGTGAAGCCATTCTCCTAGTTTTCCAACTATGCCAAGATCACGCAGTTTGTGACATATCATTCCATGATCGACTTTATCGAAGGCCTTTACGAAGTCGAGATATATGACTTCCACATTTGAGTGGTTGAGCAGTTGTTTCAGCACCCAGTCATAGTGCTGCAGGAGCTGAGTTAAGCAGCTTCTTCCTGGTCGGAAACCATCTTGGGTGTCAGGCAGCAAGTCATTTTCTTCAAGGAAGGTGATTAGTTTCCTTCTGACTATTCGTTCCATGACCTTGCTGATGTGTGAGGTCAGAGAGATAGGTCTGTAGTTCTTGGCCTCCGCTCTGCTACCTCCTTTATGAATAGGGCATATTTTACCTTCCTTCAGTTTTCTTGGAAGTTTGCCAGCTGCAAGGAAGCTCTGAAAGAGGAACTGCAGTGGTCTTGCTAAGACTCCTCTTACATACTTTTAGGAGGATTGCCGGGAATCCATCGGGGCAATAAGCTTGAGTCTATTTTCATTCATCTATAGCCTTTATTACATCATCTTCCTTTATATCGATGTAATTTAACGTCGCCGCCTCTGATTCTATATCTGCAGTGGTAAAAAAGTCAGTTGGATTGCTGATTTGGAAATGCCCAGGGGTGGTGAAAACACTCTTGAATTGTTCATTCAGTATTTCACTTACCCTCATTGGTTTTCCTGTGAGTGTGCCATCCTTTTCAAGGAGTGGCCCTATCCTACAGTGCACCGTAGCTGTTTCTTTGGCATACCTGTAGAAAGCTCTGGGGTTAGTTTTTATGTTGTCTATAGCCCAGGCTTCTTTGTCTGCTCTTTCCTTCTCATGGGATATATATAAATATATATATTATATATATATATAGATATATATATATATATATATATAGATATATATAGATATATATAGAGATATATATATAGATATATATAGATATATATATATAGAGAGAGAGAGATAGATAGAGAGAGAGAAAGAGAGAGATAGAGAGATAGATAGAGAGATAGATAGATAGAGAGAGATAGAGAGAGAGCGTATGAGAGGTAATCATGTCAATAAGACCCAAAGGTGTCAGATAATGCTGAGTAAGTGCTATGGGCACATTATAGTTAAGCTCCAGGTTCGGTGATTACGTGAATGAGGAGTCCAACGTAGGTCATGTATCAGCATGTATATATATATATATATATATATATATATATATATATATATATAGAAAATGTTTTGAAAATGAAATAAAAATCCAAGACTGTGAAATCTTATAGAACATTTATAAATAGGTCTTACAGATGTTTCCGGGATATTTTATATCCCTGCATCGGAGACGGTGTGAAAAAATGGTTAAGCAATAGTTTTTCTAGATAGGATGTGAAATAGAGTGTGAAGTGGAGGAATGAAAATAGATGTGAGATATGCAGGAATATTGCATCTGTAGACTCATTATTTAGGCAGAATGGTATACATATAAGATTGCAGTACCTTGTGAGTCAGTAAGTTCCAATAGTATTTAAAATTGGTCATTCCAAGTATAGAGTTTGTACACGGTGTTATTGAATCGAGGGTTTTTTAAAATGACTTAAAGTTGGGAATGTACTTGTAAGGTCAAATCGAAAAAAGGAAAATAGGAACAAAGGAAGGAAAAAAGAAAAGCGGGGAGCGAGATAGTAAAGAAATGAAGAAAGGGAAAGTCTACTTAGTGGTCAGTAAGGATAAATTGATAGAAGGAATGTGGAGGTGAGGGTGATAGAGAGTGCAAAAAGATGATAGGGTAAAGAGTAAAGGAGTGTCAGATAGAAGGAATCGGGGGTGATGGGTGACAAAGAAAGATATGAGAGTGTAAAAGTAAAGGAGTGTCAGGTAAGTAGTGATAGAACTAAGTGAGGAGTAGAGAGAGGGGATAGGGGTAGTAAAATGGTGGAAAGAGAGGGGAGAAAGAGGGGGAGAAAGAGATGGGGAGAAAGAGGTGAAGGAGAAAGGTGGGGGGGAAAGTATATAGAGGTCATCATGGTTTTTATCTTTTACCTCTTGTCTTCGTCATTTGACTGCAGCCATGCCGGGGTTTAACAAGCAAGAGAGGGGGGTAAAAGTGATGGGGGAGAAAGAGGGGGGAGAGAGATGGGGAAAAAGAGAGGGAAAAAAGAGATGAGGAAAAGGAGATGAGTAGAAAGAGAGAGGGAGAAAGGGAAAAGGAGATGGGAGAGAAAGAGATAGGGGAGAGGGAAAATGAGTTGAAGAAAAAGAGAGAAAGAGTTTGTTCGTTAGGCCTATCGAAGCGACACCTGTCGATTTTAAAATCTCGCAACACCATTCAACTCCACAGATCGCTGCCAATGAAAATCTAACCGAGCTTTAGAGATCAATAATTTCGATTAAGGCCATACGTAAGGCTGACGTCACGAAACTCACTTTGAATCGGTAAAACTGCAGGTAAGCACCAATGAAAGGGATTATTAGGAGATTTCAGAACGTGTGTTCCACTTATTCCACATTTTTATGCTAATCCTTTGGGGATGGCTCGATGGCATTAAGTGTTGGACTGTACAAGCTCTTCATTTGGATGTAATTAAAGTAGCGGGAATACGTGTGTTGGTGGTGGTGGGCCGAATGGGATTGCTAAGTGTGCGTTTCACCATTATCACTATAAAATATATTGTCTACACGTGCAGAAGTAAGTGTATGCTCATCTCTTTCTCTCACTCATATATATACATACATATAGTACAAATATATATATTTCTTTACTACCCAAAAGGGGCTAAACACAGAGGGGACAAACAAGGACAGACAAAGGGATTAAGTCGATTACATCGACCCCAGTGCGTAACTGGTACTTAATTTATCGACCCCGAAAGGATGAAAGGCAAAGTCGACCTCGGCGGAATTTGAACTCGGAACGTAACGCCAGACGAAATACGGCTACGCAGGTCGCCCGGCGTGCTAACGTTTCTGCCAGCTCGCCGCCTATAGTACAAATATATAGTACACACACATACTCGCACACAGGTGTTTTCTGTGAGCTTGCGAGCGCATGGACATATGTATGTCTGTATACGTGCGTGTACATGTATATGCAATCCCAGAATGTATTATAGTATAGCCGAATGGTTGCAAATGTAGCTTTGCAGTAATGATTCGGAGTTTGATCGCAGTGGGTACCATCTTGGGAAATTTATTTTACGATTGTCTCGAGACAACCCAAGCCATGAGTGGATTTGGGTGGACGGAAACAAGGAGAATTGGCAGAGTGATATCGGGCGCCGGATACAATGGTTTTAGGTATTTGTATCCGTGTTTGCACTTAATTCACAACTCACCACCAAGTACTTTGCATTTCATCCTTTCAAATGTTTCAAGAAACCAAGAACGAATGGGGGACAGAGAATTGGCGGAAATTTTACAACGAAGGTTCGAAATTCGCAGTGAAATGTGCTGGCTCCGAACACAACTGAATGACTTTGTTTTGTTTTGACCGAAAAACTAATTATTCAATCGTTTAGCTAATTGGTTAATATTGAATAATAATAATAATAATTTCAAATTTTTGCCACAAGGGCAGCTTAGGGGAAGGGATTAAGACGATTACCTATTTAAACGACCCTTAAAAGGATGAAAGGTACAGTTGACCTCGGCGGTATTTGAACGCAGAACGTAAAGACGGACGAAATGCCGTTAAGCATTTTGGCCGGTGAGCTAACGATTCTGCCAGCTTGCAGCCATAATAATAATAATAATAATAATAATAATCCTTTCCACTAAAGGCGCCGGGCGCGATATTTTAAGGGAGGGGGATAGTCGATTACATCAACCACCGAAAAGATAAAAGGCAAAGTCGACCTCGGCGGAATTTGAATTAAAAACGTAGCGATGGGTGAAATACCACTATGCATCTCACCCGGCGTGCTAACGTTTCTGCCAGCTCGTCGCCTTAATAAAAGTAATGATTTCTTTATTTACAACAAAGGATTTACATTAAAACAGACATTATGAACAGTACAGGACAAAACAAAGAATGTGTGTGTGTGTTGTGAGGGTTCTGCGTGGAAACAAGATTAACTCAAGGGGGGGGGGGGAAACAATGTGTAATCCTCAATAGTAAGGAGACGTTCGAGATGGGCTGCTCATGGAGAATCCCCACAAAAACCATGGGTACCCCGACTTTGGGGGACAGGTGCCTTTCTCCAACTACAAGGGCATGCTTAGGGCAGGCCGTTCACTCGCACCGTTCTCCCCACTTTCATCCACCTTTTAGCAAACTGGCTAGAAGACAACACATCCCTCTCTACCCTTAGAACCAGCGCGTGTATTCTATTTCTTTACTACCCACAAGGGGCTAAACACAGAGGGGACAAACAAGGACAGACAAAGGGATTAAGTCGATTACATCGACCCCAGTGCATAACTGCTACTTAATTTATCGACCCCGAAAGGATGAAAGGCAAAGGCGATCTCGGCGGAATTTGAACTCAGAACGTAACGGCAGACGAAATACCGCAAAGCATTTCGCCCGTCGTGCTTAACGTTTCTGCGCTTAATGACTCTTCCATGATAGAAGAGACAACAACATTTCGTATAATCTTAAACTATGTGTACACAGAACCATAACAGACCTGCATGAGACCAGATATTAACAACAGGCAAAGCTTCGTTTGCAAATTATAAATTGCATTCGTTGACTTTAAACGATGGCTGAACATGAAGA
>NC_043000.1:36942998-37065498 GCF_006345805.1 Octopus sinensis
GTGTGAGTGTGTGTGAGAGAGAGAGCCTGTGTGTGTGAGAGAGAGAGAGCCTGTGTGTGTGAGAGAGAGAGAGCCTGTGTGTGTGAGAGAGAGAGAGCCTGTGTGTGTGAGAGAGAGAGAGCCTGTGTGTGTGAGAGAGAGAGAGAGCCTGTGTGTGTGAGAGAGAGAGAGCCTGTGTGTGTGAGAGAGAGAGAGCCTGTGTGTGAGAGAGTATGAGAGAGAGAGAGAGAGAGAGAGGACTGTGTGTGTGTGAGAGAGAGAGAGAGAGAGAGGGGGGATTATATCAAATACCATACAACATAACCTCTTGATGCATTTTAACTGTCTCCACCTCTGGAGGCTTTGTTACAATTACCAAATGGCAAATAGAAAGAACAGAGACATGGAATATGTACCGGACTCCTAAGTAGACCAGAAGAAAGATGAAAATCTCGGTTTCTCCTTGAACTCAAAGCTCGTCTACTCACAAAGTAGTGGAACCTTTTAAAGGTATACGAGAGCAAGGCGCGATGTTTAACCGAATGACAAGTTGAAATATCGCATCCCAAAGTAGAGGCAGTCCGTCCAACGAAGCTTCACACACACTTTGTGAAATACAGTGTACCCCTGCTTATTCGCGGAACTAATAATTGTTCGCGGAAACAACCGAATATTCGCGGAATCATAAATATCATCCGCGATTTTTCATGGATTTTTTTTCGTGGCAATATATACTTTTTAAGGCTAAATTAGTAATAAAAATATACCGTATTTGCCGGTTGACTGGACGCCCTTTCGCAGCTGAAGGTCCTTCTGATTAGAATAGCTGTGCGTCACTTCGCTTGATTGCTTTTTTTATATATACAAATACACTGTATCTTGTATCTCATTCCTGCTTTCAATCAAAGCTTGCTTAATATAGAGACATCTTACACACGTTTTTTTTTTTTTTTTAAATCATCGCTACATTTGATTCTCCACATTGCTTATTTCACCAGAATAATTAAGGTCGTGAGCCAATATATAACCTCTTTGAAACTAGGTTACTTGCTCCCCCCCCCCACACACACACACCTCTCTTCTTTACTGTACGTAGGGATAATACAAACTAAATGTTTCAAGACCATGATTACTTTTAACCTCTGCTCAATTTTCCATTGGTCGTATACGCATATCAGACGCAATATGAAGATTTTTTTTGTAGATTTTCTTTTGGAAAACCTGCCTTCAGTAGCTATCTCCAGTGTTTTGTTGAGTGCTCCGTTTTTCACACCGTGTTATTAAAGCCCTAAAATGCCACCCGAACGCCCTACACCTTCTAAGGCTTCTAGCAGTGAAGCCAAGCGCCATAAAAAAGGTTATAACGCTCCATGAGAAAGTGCTAGATATGTTCCAGGAAGGTAAAAGTTATGCTGCCGGAGGTAGCTATTATGTTGTCAATGAAAGCCCCATACGCTACTTAAAGAAGAACGAGGTGGTTGTGAAAGTGCCAAAAACATAACGATAACGAGAAATAAGCACTTCGTCAGGATGAAATCTGCCTTGGCATTGTGGATCAGTGGATCATGTGGATCAGTGACTGCAAGAAGAAAAACATCCCCCTGAGCTGTAACATCATCCACAAGAAAGCACGGAATTTATTCCAGCAGTTCAGAAGTGACGGAGCTGAAGGCACTGAAAAGCCGCAACCAAGACCATTGACAGCACTGGAGCACGAAGATTTTCAAACCAGCAAGGAATGGTTTGACCATTTCCAGAAACAGTTTAATATAAAGTGTGTTTCCCTGCATGGAGAGACAGCATCAGCCGATAAAGAAGCCACCGCGAAGTACCACGAGACCTTCAAGCAGAGGACAATGGATACAAACTGGAACAGGGTTTCAGTATAGACGAGACTAGCTTGATGTGGAAGAAGATACCTTCAAGAACGTACATCATGAAGGACGAAGCCGAAGCCCCAGAATCTAAGGCACAGAAGGACAGAGTAATGCTAATTACGTGTGGCAATGCTGCTGGCTTCTCTGGCTGGGACATTTGTTTCACCTCGGGACAACCATAATTAAGCAAAATCTTAATAGAAAGCCTTTCAAGCGTGACCGTTTCATGCTTTCTTCACCACCATATAAAAGACTACACTTTACAAATTGTCCTTCCTTTATTAATAAAACGTCTTATTTTAGATATGGCTGCTATATTCATCACATCACAGATTGACTCTTTGATCCGTTTTGTTGCTGTTGTTGCAGCCTCTTGTCTGTTCTATGTATTGTTGTTGTTACTATTCTTATTTGATCAAACGTTGTTGTTGTTATTACTGTTACGATCAGACACTTTGGCATCTGCTACTATCGTAGCGATGGTGGTTCTCTCCTTAGTCGCACCTGATGATCATCTTGTATTTCATATCTACTTACTTTGTTGATTGTTCCACGTCAGCTGATCAAATAAATCTATGATCAGAGATTCCAAACGTGACCACTGCGCGTTTTCAACTTAAAACATTTTATCTAGGTTTACATCTACCATCCAATTGTTTCAATTTTAACTTCATGGATACGAGGCTGCCATTTCTAGTAACTCCAGTGGCCACGTAATGGTAGAGGATGGTTCACGTTCTTGGGACGCGCCCGCGCACACTCAAAGACTGGAAACTATACTGGGCAACACAGTTTTTGCTGGTATATAAGACTTGTTTTTGACCAATTAGGAGATACTGAACAATCTAACCCCATTCGTTTTCGCCCCATTACCTAAATATTTTGTTTTATTATTTACTCCCTCTCCATTTTTATAAATCATCGTTGAAAAGCACTTCGTTATAATGGTAACCCATATTTTTGATGAGTTAAACCTCTTCTCTGGTATATTTGATAGTGAAGCTGGAAAAGAAAAGGATTGTTAAGTTGTGTAAAGAATACTCCAGCACTGTAGATGAAAATCAGGACAAAAACGTCCCCTTCATTAACCCCTCATTCGACCACTGATAATGTTGGGGACATAAATCAGTTATATTCTTTTTGATAATTTTTATCGTGTTATTTGTAATTTTGTTTGCGCTATTTCTGATTATTCTTGAAGCTACCATGAGATAATTTTATCCTAATCTATTTTAAACAATATATAATTGACACAGACCGGATCATTCCAGTGCAATATTTCTAATTTAAAAGGAAATAAATCGTAACATTACACTAATAAGACGGCAACGGGAACAAATGAACATTGGTGTGAAACGGCTTTAAATGTTGCGAACCAGTTACGACTGGATTGAACCAGGTGAACCCTGTTCAAATTCTTTGAGAATCTTAATTCTACAAAATAACACGAGAAAAAAAAAGAAGCAAGTATGTACTTAAATAACTAATTAGAAGTGATTCGAAATGGTTTAAATCCGAAACATCAGTTTCTATTTAAAAAATGTAAAAAGCCGGAAAGCGCATGATGAAAGCTGTATTTTAATCGGATTAAGTTGAAAATAAATTCACAGTCGGTTCACTTTAAAAATCGGTTCAAACAGTTTAAAACGCATAAAAATTGGGTTGAACGACTTAAGAATGGTTGCAACAGGTTGCAAAAGATTGAAGCAGAATTCCTTATGATTGGAATTGTTAACATCTGAAAAGGAAGAATATTTTGTAAAAATGAAAACGACCGATGATTGCATTACACTAATTAATAGAAAATTGATTCTCCACTAATGACATAAGGGAAGCCGTTGTTGTTAGAAAATTTTGCACAAGGCCAGCAATTTTGGGGGAGGGGATAAGTCGATTACGTCGACCCCAGGGTTCGACTGGTACTTATTTTATCGACCCTGAAATGATGAAAGGCAAAGTGGACCACGGCAGAATTTGAACGCAGAACGCTCCCTTAAAATTGCTAGCCTTGTGCCAAAATTTATAAGGATTACTATTGTCAGTATTCAAGGGCTAATTCATTATGTTGCAAAATATGTAATCGCTTCCATATACTCTGAAAAAAAAAAAAACTAGTTTTTATGGAAAGGCTTTATTCGGAGTGGATGGGGCTTTAATGTCCCACAACACAAATACTTGCTTAGACTTGCAAAATTCAGCAAATGTCTTTTACTGGTGAGATTGAACTAGCTTCTTTACAATATTGTATTTTAATGGAAATGGCTTAAATAAATTGGGTTCAGACTTTCGAAACTTGTCCAATACCAAGAAGAAAGAATTGTATGATACACACCATCTGTAAAGAGGAACAAAACATATTCTAGCATTGTTTCTGTATGATGAAGCTGGTATTTATCAATTTGAGAACCACCGGTTTAGACACCATGATGTAAATATGACTACTATTTCTAGCAGACCAAGTGACTGCATAGATTCTTTCTACATTTGTGACACAAAACATTCCGTTGTGTAGTTAATATTTCTATAAGAAAATTTTTAAAATACCGGGTAATATCTGATTAAGGTTTGACTCCACCAGAGCTGAGACTGGAGATAAAAAAATAAGTATTTTAAACAAAAATGAAAACAACCTATTCCGTTATAGTTGTCTGAAATATTAGATGTATTTTGCAGAAATACATTTAATATTCCAACATCTTATATTTATGTAAAATCAATTAATGCGAAAAGAAATGTTCTGGAATTTCAAATTACTTTTCATATTCATAATACAGGCGAGGATAGGCGCAGGCGTGGCTGTGTGGTAAGAAGCTTGCTTCCCAACCACATGTTTCCGGGTTCTGTCCCACTGCATGGCATCTTGGGCAAGTGTCTTCTACTATAGCCTCAGGCCCACCAAAGCTTTGTTAATGGATTTTTGTAAACGGAAACTGAAAGAAGCCCGTCAAGCCGACTAAAACATCTTCGAGATGTGCTTAGTTCATTACAAGTCTTTTTTATTCTTATCCTAAAACACATTAAAAAACTGTCATATTAAGCAACTAAATACCTATTCTTGCCCAACCCTGAGAGAGAGAAAGAAAGTGTGTGTCCTTCACCACCGCTTTATAACAATGTTGGTGTGTTTACATCATTGTAACTTAACGTTTCGGCAAAAGATACCGATAGAGTAAGTATCCGTCTTTAAAAAAATAAGCACTAAGGTCGATTCATTATTTACATTTGAGGGGTATTTGTCCTCATCTTGTTTGTTTTTAACACAGCGTTTCGGCTGATATACCCATCAGCCTTCATCAGGTGTCTTGGGGAAAATTTCGAACCGAGGTCCTCATTCCTAAGGTATTTTTCAATATTATTATTATTCAGGTCGCTGCCTTGGAATCGAACTTGGAGTCTCGGGGTTAGTAGCCCGCGCTCTTAACCACTACGTCATATGCCCGTGAGCATATAGAACTGTAATATAGAACTGTAAGATCTATTTATTCGACTAAAATTCAAGGCGGTGCTCCAGCATGGCCGTAGTCTAATGACTGAAACAAGCAAAAGATCAAAATAACAAAAAATTCCAGTATTTTCGAAGAGGGGAAAAAAATGGATATTGAACGCTTATGCATTCTTTGGTTCATTAAGGGTTGCGGTGTAACTGATGAGGTGAATATTCCTAACAGCCACGACCGTGTTAATAACAAGACACTAACAGAAGGAGAAAAATCTATTCCAGGTCCATGTAGTTGTTAGCAGTGTAATGTATTTTAGTGTTAATGTGGTTGGAAGAGCAGAGTGTAAGGCTCTTTAAATTACTTATTACGTTCGGTGTTGAAATCCAGCCGGGTATGCCCAAGACTAAATTCAGTTCCCCTAAATATTAAAAAAAACAAAACCTCTTTTGATAACAGTTCAAAAAGCAAAACCCTTTACGAAGTTATACAATTCGTGTTGGTCATCAGTAAATAACAAAAACTAATTCATCACGTGTATGAACACACTGAATTCTAGACTGACAAATCCTGAATGTACTTAGTAGCAAGGTTTTTGTTTTATCGAATCTATAGTTTTGCTAAACTGACGATTTGTATAAAAAAAAAAACATTAATATAGAATGAAAAGAAAAATGGATGATCATTTTCCTTAAAACTCTAAATATCTAGCTTTGCCGGCGGCGCCTGTGCGGTTTCGCTTCACATCTGACGCTTTCTGTTTTCCAACGTTTCATTTTAAAACAAAAAATTATTGTTTATATGTTCTCATTACGAACCTCACTGTCAATATCTATACAGATGATACGACATTTAAAATATTTTTTTAAAGTATGAGATACTAAAGATAAGTTTCCCAAGTACAGAATATTCAACCAAAGACCCTAGCTTGACGAGCTTCTTTCAGTTTCCGTCTACAAAAATCCATTAACAAAGCTTTGGTGGGGCCTGAGGCTATAGTAGAAGACACTTGCCCAATGTGCCATATTTGGATTTGGCCCAAAAGTTTGTCGACACTGAACTTGAGGCACTAACAAATAGCTAACTTCAGTCTGTCCTTTGCGCATGCGTTAGATACTTCGATGTAGCTCGATGCGAATTTGCGACGAATTAGGGGACGAAAAATAAATCGTCTGCAACAATGCGAAGCGCAAACGATCATGGAGAAAGCGTGGCGAACGACCACGAACAAGGTCTGAAGTAGAACTTTACCCAATCAAGTTTATGCTTTTAATTTTGTGGTACCAGTATGGTTGGTGAACATCGAAATATCAGATAGGATATTTCGGTTGTGTACAGACAGAAAACACAAGGCGGCGAGCTGGCAGAAACGTTAGCACGCCGGCCGAAATGCTTAGCAGTATTTCGCTTGGCGCTACGTTCTGAGTTCAAATTCCGCCGAGGTCGACTATGCCTTTCATCCTTTCAGGGTCGATTAAATAAGTACCAGATACACACTGCGGTCGATATAATCGACTTAATCTGTTTGTCATCTCATTGTTTAGCCCCTTGTGGGTAGTAACGAAATAGGTATTTCGTCTGTTTTACGTTCAAATTCCGCCGAGGTCGACTTTGCCTTTCATCCTTTCAGGGTCGATTAAATAAGCACCAGTTACACACTGCGGTCGATATAATCGACTTAATCCGTTTGTCTGTCCTTGTTTGTCCTCTCTGTATTTAGCCCCTTGTGGGTAGTAAATAAATAGATATTTACGTTCTGAGTTCAAATTCTGCCAAGGTCGACTTTACCTTCCATCCTTACGGGGTCGATAAATTAAGTACTAGTTACGCACTGGGGTCGATGTAATCGACTTAATCCCTTTGTCTGTCCTTGTTTGTCCACTCTATGTTTAACCCCTTGTGGGCAATAAAGAAATAAGTAAACCAACCCTATTAGTATTTAACGCATGATGGGCTGGTCCAAATCACGCGTTGTTTTCAATAGTACAGTGTTGGTAAACTCAAGGCAGCGAGCTGGCAGAAACGTTAGCACACCGGCGAAATGCTTAGCGGTATTTCGTCTGCCGCTACGTTCTGAGTTCAAATTCCACCGAGGACGACTTTGCCGCTGAGGTCAACTTTGTCTTTCATATTTTGGGGATCAATAATATAAAGTACCAGTGAAATATTGGGGGCAGGGATGAAATTCACTGGTCTTTTCCCCTCGAAACTGCTGTTCTTGAAACCTGCAAAGGACCTCTTTCAGGAGGAAACGCCGTGATCTTTGGGTTCGAAAATAAATTTAAGGGCAAGACATGAATTTACGAAACTTGGCAACCAGCTTGTACATTTTGGTTTAAAAGCTCATTTGGTTCCCGTATCTTCGTCCTATATTGCCTTCAGGTGTTCCATCTATCTTCTGAAAGAGCGTCTGAGTCTTTCTCCAATATCTTGAGCATGCAAGGTTCAGCTCGTCTTCTGTTATGCATCGATATTCTCACAGAACACAAAACATTTTATTGTTCTTACCGAGTCCAATTGGCTTTTATACTCTGTCAATTACCGAATTAATAACAACAAATAAACATACCGTTAAGGTTTTTAGGAGCCATCACGAAGATTTTCTTGCCCGTTCTCCTCTGGTTCATTATCACTCTTAATGACCAAGAAGTCTCGCTCTTTTCTTAACTCTCTTTTATGACAGGATTTCTAGACTGTATGATATGGGCTCTGGTATGAAGGTGCGTCGCTTAGTGGTTGAGCAATTCGGATCACAATTGTAAAGTCAGCCTTCAGTGAAGCCATGTAATGGGAGGCTATCGATTAGTATCCTTTCAACAACACTCTAAACGTTGTAGTCCATGGGATTGCGATCTGGTGTTTGGAAGCCACAAGTGGAGCGCTACATGACCAGGAAGATTGTTTGACATTCATTTTTGGGTCACGTGGGCTTTGTGAGAATGTGCTGAATTTTGGTGAAATACGTACTTCAGCCATCTAGGGTTTAACAACTGCCTCCAGCACCTCAATATATCTGGCATAATTAATTCTAAAACCCTACAGAAAGATGTGAGGTGACATGACACGACAGTTGTTACCAATCTTAAAACCATTTCAGGCGCTGAAATTCAGAGTGCATCACCCTGGGGAAATCAGAAGAATTTTTAAATAGTCATTTATTACTCTTCCTGCTAGACTTTTAGTCTTGGTCGAAGTTTTTTCTCATGAAAGAAGAACCAGAACCTGCCATTAATTGTGAAGGTTTTGTAACCTTCGTAAGTAACTGCTCGGTACTGATCCAACGTTTTTTCTTGTATCGAATGTCTTCATGTACCACAGCCCTGACAGTCCACTCCAACAACTGAAATTGTTTGACGATAGTTCTCATTAATTTCCCAGCATGAGAGCGGCGAGCTGGCAGAACCGTTAGCACGCCGGGCGAAATGCTTAGCGGTTACGCACTGGGGTCGATATAATCGACTTAATCCGTTTGTCTGTCCTTGTTTGTCCCCTCTGTGTTTAGCCCTTTGTGGGTAGTAAAGAAATAGGTATTTTGTCTGCCGATACGTTCTCAGTTCAAATTCCGCAGAGGTCGACTTTGCCTTTCATCCTTTCAGGGGTCGATAAACTAAGCACTAGTGAAACACTGGGGTCGATGTAATCGACTAGTCTCCTCCCCAAGAATTTCAGGCCTTGTACCTATAGTAGAAAGGATTAATTGAGCGGGATCATTATAGATAATGGTTTGAGTTCATTTAATAAACTGCAGTCTCAATATAGCGTCCCAACGTTTATAAGGTTTTTCTTTCTTTGACACAGCTGAATTATTCCTGCGAGAGGCTTCCGATTCCATCCGAACTTTGCGTACATATATGCTCACGCAACATTCATGGAAACAAAGACTGCATTTGTTTTCATCATTTCGTATATTGGCAATTTTTTTGCTATGGGAGATCTGAAGGAATAAAAACTTTTATGTCTCTTCAAATGCCCCTTGCACTCTGTATATATAACACGCCGTTTACATATTTTAGTTACAATATTGACTAAAGTCTCTTAATATCTTCTTTAGCACAATAAAAGATTGAAACAAAATACTGTTAATGCGTCAATAAGTTATATTTTTATCGTATCTACAAAAGAATATGGCAATACTATTAATATTTATTATCAATTCTGTTACATAATGCGAAAATAAATGAAGTTTTCTATTAATTGTATTTTAGATATTAAATTTTTGTCTCCGTATTTTTAATTTAAAAATTCCTGTTTTGCATCAGTTTGATCTAAATCCATTGATAATAAACGATTCAGATGAATGGCGAGTCAACAGGAGACGAAGCCGTGTAATTTACAAACTTCAACGAGGTTAAATACAAAGATCTATTTATTTAGATGCGTTAAATTTAAATTAAAACTTTAATTGAAAACTTTAATATTGATTTTGAAGATGTATTTGTCTGGCACGTGATTTGGCCAGAGACCTTGTGTTAAAATTGAATCAATTAAAATCGCGCAAGAAATATTTTAACAATCTAAAAGCACACCAACCCGTTACGTTCATATTTTATGTATTTCGTGACATAACAGTTGATTTTAAGTTTCGCTCAAAGCTGGGCTGTTAACGACTCAATCCAGTGTATTGAGTACTACAGCAGATAATGTTTGTAGTGTTGAAAATATATTTTAGGATCAATTAAAGTCACATTAAACAGTAATGATAAAATTAAAGCTGTTTCCATTTATATTTAACTTGTGCTTGTATAGAATGTGTTTCTGCGTCACTAAGCTTCACCAGCGACATACATCAAATATGTTGTTCATAACCCATTAAGACTCGCCACTGCCATGCGTAAACGACAAACAATAAATTTTCTGGAGACAGCAAAGCTTTGCTAATCAATTATAAATAAACCAATTAATTAACAAAAGTCACACTCAGCAGTGGTGATTAAGATAAAGCTGTGTTCGTTATATTTATGTTCACATACCTCGTACAAAATGTGTATAAGGAGATTTTCTCTTCCTAGCCAGTTACAACAGTGAAGGTCTTTCCAAGTTTGGGTGTAAACAAACGTGTTAAACATAATTGTACGCACCCTCAAACAAAGGGATGAAGATCCTCGTATTATCATTTTAAATTAATAACGATCAATCAGTAGAAAATTTTCATATAAATCATTATAATCGGTTTTATATATTTTATTTCCTAATTACGTAATTACGCCGTCTCACTTAATGAACAAGGGCAGTTATGAGCGTCCACAAAAGAAAAACGTATTTTTCTGTGTTTTGTGGACTTGACATGAATGCATTTGGCTGATCCCTTCTCCATATAACGGAGCACATAATTCTGTAGAATACATATTTCTCTTTTGCCTCCGATCTACTCAACCAGCGACCATGAAAAACTTTCTACAGAGTTTTCTTCATCAGCAATAACTCAAAAAAAAAAAAAAACCCAGAAATTACAGTAAAAAGAAATTAACATTTAAAATAACTATCACCAAAATATAACCACTCACCTTTATACAAAAAAAACCTTCACTGATCCATTCGTGCTACGAAAGTATGGATTAGAAATTGTTGGCAACAGGTCAGCAATTTCGAGGAAAGGATTAAGTCAATTACATCGAACCCCAGTGTTCAACAGGACTTGTTTTATCGACCCTAAAATGATGAAAGGTAGAGTCGACTGCCGCGGCATTTGAATTCACAACGTAAAGTTGGAAAAATAACCGCTCAACAATTTTTTCCGGCAGCATACCAATTTTGCTAGCTCGCCACTTTACAAAAATATAACACAGTTCTATATTTGAAAGCTGAGGAGTTATGTACATTATTTACATCCCTGTGGGATGAAGTTAAAATAATAGACAGAGAACACAACTGGAAAATAGGAAAACTAAAAGAGGCGGCACATATGCTAGGTTTGAAAACCTCCTAAGCAGACCGAGTGCAGATATGGGTAGCATATGGGAACCGGTATTAAGGAAGGATAGGAAAATATTAGATTTATAAGCTCTAAAATTCACTTCATAATCGTCCATGGGCATATAGGGTGGTGGTTAAAAGCAACAAACAAAATGAGAGAAAAATTCTGTCAAATGTAAATATAAACACGTTAAGTATAAAGTGTTGATCTATTAAAGTTGTATTAGATTCGAAAGCATAAATATAATGAAACACAGCTTTATTTTAATCAGCACTGTTGAGAGTGCGTTTTGTTAATTAATTTGTTTGTTTATTATAGATTAACAAAGCTTCGCTGTGTCCAGAATATTTATTGTTTGCTGTTTTCGTATGGCAGTGACAAACTTGAAAACTTGACAATGAATTTTAATGCTTTAAGTATTTTCTTTCTGGATACTGGAAAATACTAACAATCATATTTTGAGACTGAGCTCAACAACAAACGGGATTGATGAAATTGGAACGAAAATTTCATACCTACAACCTTCAGTAATTATAAAAAATAAACCACCGTTTGTTATAAAATAATGGATGTTAAATACTTTCTGGACTGAAAATTGGACATTCCTACTTAATATGATATTCTAACTGACATTAGAAAAATTTTAATGAACCAGGAAAATGATGAGAGAAATTACAAAAATCGATCGTTCATGACAAAGGAAATTAGTTCGTGATATTAGTTTCAATTTTGACACAAGGCCAGGAAATTCGGACGAAGGGATAAGTCTTTTACATCGGACCCAGTGATCAACTGATGGTTATTTTATCGATCTTGAAGGATGAAAGGCAAAATAGACCTCAGTGGAATTTGAACTCAGAACGTAAAGACAGATGAAATACTGCTAAGCATTTTCCCCGGCGCGTTAACCAAGCGAACGCGTCCTGGGTCAAAGATGCTCATCATATTTGTAAAATGGAATATTGAACGCTGAAGATCAGAAAACATTCTGTATCATTGACCACCTCAAATTACTAGAAAGGTGCAAAGTTTGGAATGAAGAAAAGGAATCTAGGAAAAGGCACCGTTGTTGGTAAGTTTCTATAGATCAGTATTTAATTATTTTTGAAACTGCGGTCATGTGGTAAGGACCAACCATTAAAGCCGTGACTAAATAATTTCATTTTCCATAGGAAGGTGAACGAAGTTCTGACATACGATAGCAGATATCAAAGTTTCGTTGTTGACGTACAACGTTGATATATTTTGATTGTGTTGTATTACTGGGTCCTTTAACGACAGTAACAGATAACTGCAAAAGTAAATCAACTTGTGAGTTTAGATAAATAAAGTAAACTTATTTATGCTATTAACGTAATTATGAGCGATCGAAGCCAAAACTGAATACGAAAATTCTAATTATTGTAAACAAAAATGTGAAGTCGATCCATATTTTATATCGTAACAGACATTTATTGGGACAAAATTTGGCATAATATACTGTGCAAATTAGGAAATCATCAATATTTACGATTGATACAACATATAAACGAAATAATATTATATTCGATAACATTAAGCAGAGGCATCAGTGAAGTCAGAAAGAATATATCTTCAATGTGTGTATGTATGTGTGTGTGTGTTTGTGTGTGTGTGTCTGTGAGTGTGTGTGTGTGTGTGTGTGTGTGTGTGTGTGTGTGTGTGTGTGTGTATGTGCTATTTTAGAAGTCAATTAATTATTTACCATAATGAAATTATCCCAGTAATATTTCTCCTTACGTGGGCCGTGGGTCGTATGAAATATAAGTAAAATGAGAAGAAAGCAGCGTAATTAATTTTATGTGCTGGAGTTAATGAAGTAAAGCGGTGTAATTAAATTGGAAAGACCTGAAGTATGGAAGCATCTTTTAAATTATTCATTCAATATGGAAGTCTTCGAAATAAGTAATATTTTGTGCCGAAACGAAGTGAAGCAAAAGCCAGAAAACTACAAATTTCCCCCCATATTTCTTCATTGCCAAACGTCATATCATCCTTTCGAAAAATTATTGTAGATGTCTTCCTTTTTAGATTCTTCTATTTCACATAATTTTTATTCGTTTCATCAAACACATCTTGCGATGATTACAAATACGCCAAAGTAATAAGCTGCATATCTCATACCATTTGTTTGGTGCTACATAATATGTGTAATAGAGTTGGATTTGTCTATACTTATGTAACGTAATACAGTATATAATGCTTGTTACAAGATAAATTTGAATATAGTTCCCAAATATGATATCACTCATTTACAGGTTGTACAAGTAATTAAAATGATCCCAACATCTAAAATACACCGTCTTTCTCCACTAGCAAGATTAATTACACCTATCAAATTAATTACATCGATTTTCTCTCATGTTCCTGTAATATGCTGCGGCATCTCGTTACGTTCCTCTTCAAGTAAGCGGGAGTTGATAAGGTACCCGTAAGGTACAGCGGTTAATATAATTGAAGGTGGCCTTGTGCCAATTTTATAAATCAATATTCCTCTTTTGAATAGAGTCAATAAATTAAATCGATCACACAGTAATGGCATTTATTGCAAGAACGACAAGATGACAGGAAGAAAGAGGGAAAGTCACGATTTATATTGATGAACAACTTACGAACAGAGAGTTCGGTTTGAAAGGATATTCTTCGCAAATATCGCGAAGTATTAAAGACCTACACATCATCTCTAAAGAGAGAATGAGACAGCGTGATGCCAGGATGGCAATCACAAATTTCAGTTTCTTTACGCCCAACATCCATAAATGCATCAACGATATCAATTTTTACTAGCTTCATTTTAGCTAAACATGAAATTACCACGTCCTGAAAATTTGAGTTATCGAACCTGAAGGAATAGAATCTATTGTGCAAGGTTCAAAGTCGACAAGAATGATACGAGAATGATTTACCGCCGTGAGAGATTTCATTAGGATCGATGCCGTATTCAATTGCAGTAACTTCTCATCGTCACCAAATCTGTTGCCTGCAAAATAGATGTTACAGCATTGATATTTAAAAATTCGCTATTCATAATGGGCAATTACAACGGATAGTTATCCACGACGAGAGGGAATTTACATGTCAGCTTTCTAGTATTTATACAAGAATAAAGAGAGATGCTTATTCATTGACACAGTTTAGAAACTAATTTAACATTCTAGTTTTAATATAATTTTTCTTTATCAAAATTTGATTTTCAAGTCTCTTTTATTATTGAATATTTTAACTACACTCAATGGCGGACTGCGCCTAAAAATATTGGTTGCCAGGAGACTAAGGGGGGCCACCCGCAACCACATATTTTTGGGGGTTTTTGTTGAAAGTATTCTTTTCAACTGTCTACAAACGCAGCCAGGCTGAAATAATTCATTCTTCCAGGAATGAATTAAAAAATTTCTCAAACTTAGATACTAACATGGGCCCCCATATACGGATTCTAATGGCGCATTGGCCCTCTTGCCATCGGGCAAGCTGGCAACCTGACCAGTCCGCCACTGACAACACTATTATTTTACAAACCCAAGTTTAATTCCCTACAACAAAGTAAGCGGTTCTTATCGTCTTATTTCTATTTGTATCCCTTTTCTTTGCAACAGTTTTCCCTTCTCATCATTTCCATGTCTTCTTTGTTTACCGCCCTTTAAACGTCTTTTTCCTCACCACTCTTATTTACATCGTTTTTTTGTACGTCTTTCTTCATATTTCATTTAACATCTATTATTTACCCGCACACTGTTAGTCTCATTTTCTTTCCTTGCAAAGCTGACTCAGTCTCACTGTCTCTCATTGCTTTCTACCGCCTTTGTTCAATTTGTGAAAATGTTTACACAATATCAATTTATCACACCAAAATTACATTGAAAATTTTCATTTCGAATTTCATATACAATGTGTAGTCCATGGTCCTTTGAATAATGAAAGCCTTGGATTATTTACTGTGCCTACGTCGACTTCGCTTTATTGTTAAGTAATATTTTGATTTCGTTTGAATACAATAGGATGATACAGATTCCATACTGCGCTATCGGTTTCCGCATTAATTTGTTTCAAATTTAACGTTACGAGCAAATAAATGTGTTAACATGTGACATTATTGACCGCGGTTACCGTGGTCTTTTCCGTAGGCTTTTTCTTTCCACGTATAAAATTTATCTGTTTCTCCTTTACACTTTACATCATGACATTTCTGTGATATACGATCCCTACTGATCGTTTTTTTTTACGATCCCTTTTGATCGAAAACCTACACCCCTTTTTTTCTCCCCCAAAAGAAAAGATTTACTTTGTAATTTGTTCCTTCTGTGTTCAGCCTTATGTGGCTAATAAAGAAACATATCTATCTATCATATATATATATATGTATATTTTTATATAAATAAGGATAAGATCAATATTTAAAATACCGATCTTATCAGGTGGCCAGCATGGGAATAAAACCTTTCAAAGGTTATGATTATTTAAAATTATAATTTAGGGTATCTAAGAGATACCACAACGCAGGAAATAGCAGTCAAAACTTGACTCTAAAACCACATTAAATGTTGATACAGCACCAGGAAAGAAAACAAAGACACAAAATAAACTAGTAAAACAATTACTGGATATCTATCATTTATATATATACATATATATATATATATATATATAAGGGAGAGAGGGAAAGAGAGAGAAAGGGAGACTGAGAAAGACTAAATAAATAGACAGGCAAACAAACAAATAGATAGATAGATAGATAGATAGATAGATAGATAGATAGATAGATAGGTAGATATATAGATAGATAGATAGATAGATAGATAGATAGATAGATAGAAACAGATAAAGTGGGAGAACGTATAACTAAATACGTGCAATTCGTGCAAATGTGCATAAAGTTTTCTTGGAAAGGAAAATTTATCCTATTCACACCAGAGAGAAGAAAACAGAAGGAACAGGGGCAAACAGAATTTCTATATTTTCTGAACTGGAAAAATGCACAGTCAATATACTACCAGTGAGATTAGGGAAAACGTTGCAATAAACGAAAATATTTCATCATAGGAAAGCATAACTGTGAAATAGAAAAACCGAAAGAAAAAAAAAAACTAGGATAAAAAAGGGTTAAAATTATAGAATAAACATGTAGGCCCATATTAAATAGAAATGAAATCATATTTCTGGGGGGAAAAAAAAACTAACCAAACCAATTAAATAATCAATACTATTATTTTCTTTTAATAAATATAGTGAATTAATTTGTCACGGTTATAACTTAGTTTTATATCTCCGGGCTACGAGAGCGACGGCGACAACAACAACGACAACGATGTGTCTTGGACAGAGTATTCTCTTTTTTTAAATAACTGCAGCAACAGCAGCAACTACTACTACTACTACTACTACTACTACTACTACTACTACTACTACTACTACTAATAATAATAATAATGACGAACTTAATAACAATAAGAAGCACGTGCTGTGATGAAAGTCGTAACAGCTTGTTTTTAATTAAGTGAACATTCTACATTATATAGCTTAACTACTATAGAAGCCCACCTTCCAAATTATATAACTTATACACACGCTAAGTAAATACCATAGAAATCTCTATGCATGTATGTATGTATGTATGTATGTTGTATGTATGTATGTATGTATGTATGTATGTATGTATGTAAAGGTGCATGGCTCAGTGGTTAGACTGTCGAGCTTACGATCGTGAGGTTGTGAGCGGACTGCGTGTTGTGTTCTTGTGCAAGACACTTTATTTCACGTTGCTCCTGTCCACTCAGCTGCAGAAATGAGTTGCGACGTCGTAGGTGCCGAGCTGTATCGGCCCTTTTGCCTTTCCCTTGGATAACACTGGTGGCGTGAAGATGGGAGGCCGGTATGCATGGGCGACTGCTGGTCTTCCATAAACAACCTTGCCCGGACTTGTGCCTGCGAGGGTAACTTTCTAGGTGCAATCCCATGGTCATTCACGACCGAAGGGGATCTCAGATGTGTGCATGTATGTATGTATGTCATTATTCAGTTTATTTCAAGATTTCTTGCCAATAGAGAAAGAACTGGTTTCTAACCTAGAGCCAAGGCTCCTTCATTGAAATTTCAACATCAACAACAGGGTATTTTTGTATGTATGTATGTATGTATGTATGTATGTATGTATGTATGTATGTGCAGATTTATATATTTTATGCATGTATTCTCATGCATAAAGTTACATGTCTAGACATCCTCATATATATTTAAATGATAAACTTCTGTAAAGTTTTACAGATTTTTACAGTTCCACTGATTAGATTGGATCTGTGGTCTTCGAATTAGCCTTCTCCTTTCTGGTTTTGAGAAGCCTAATTTCTCAAGATTGGTAGTTAGGCAGTGTGTTACATATCCCAGGGCCCCAATAATTACATGCATAAACCTGAACTTGTAATCTAGATAGAGTAACAGCAGATTTCTCAATAGTTCAGCGCAGATATTCTCTTTTTCCCTGATCTTCAGCTTTATGTTAACATCCACTGGGCAGCTAATTTCCACAACTGTACACAATTTCTCTTCTCTATTAGTTATATCAGGTCTGTTGTGCTTACATTTCATTGAGGTCTTCACTGGGACATTCCACCGGTATTCCCTTTTATTATGAGTGGCTACGGCTTCTACCATACTGTGGGTATGTATGTATTTATGCATGTATATATGTATGTATATGTGTATATGTGTGTGTGTTATATAAAATACAGGTATACACATAAACAGGCACGATATAAAATACATATACATATTTGTGCGTGTGTGTGTGTCCGTGTTATCTCTTATCCCTCCTGGGTCGATAAAAGTGAAGCACCGGATGCTGCAACATGGCCAGAGTTAAAAGGATGAAACTAGGAAAAATTGAAAAAAAAGAAGAATAGAAATAAATTAATAAAAGGATATCATATGAGTGTGGACTTCAGTGATGTTGACGTTTCGTCTTGATACACTGATACTGAATAAATAACTTTCGAAAACTATTCAGGTATACAGATATATTTTTAAAGATAAATTAAATGTAGATATTCTATTGACAATCCAATCATTTACTAATATTACAATCCAGCCGTCCTTTCACACGGAATTTCGTCTTTCTGGACCAAGGACCCTGAAGTGAATTATATACAATGAAACTGAGATTATGTATATTAGAATATATATATAAGTAGAAACAATTTGTTGGCCTTTTACGGTTTTTATAATAATTTATATACTATTATGTTATATATAATATGCACGTGGAGGTGCAATGGCCCAGTGGTTAGGGCAGCGGACTCGCGGTCGGAGGATCGCGGTTTCGATTCCCAGACCGGGCATTGTGAGTGTTTATTGAGCGAAAACACCTAAAGCTCCACGAGGCTCGGCAGGGGGTGGTGGTGAACCCAGCTGTACTCTTTCACCGCAACTTTCTCTCGCTCTTTCTTCCTGTTTCTCCTGTACCTGTATTTCAAAGGGCCAGCCTTGTCACACTCTGTGTCACGCTGAATCTCCTCGAGAACTACGTTAAGGGTACACGTGTCTGTGGAGTGCTCAGCCACTTGCACGTTAATATCACGAGCAAGCTGTTCCGTTGATCGTATCAGCTGGGACCCTCATCGTCGCAACCGACGGAGTGCTCCTACTATAATATCCACAGTATTTAATGTAATGTAATATAAATAAATTATTGGATTATCAATAGAATATCTCTATATTTAATTTATCTTTATTATTGAATTACACCAATATTTATATGGTATCCAACTGAAGTACCAGTGAATTGGATGCTTAACACACCCCTTTGAAGGATTTCTTTTCCTCAGTTTGTTACAGATATATGTTTATATAAACATGTGTTTGTGTGAATATATTAATGTCTCTTCGCAATGGTAGAGAAATAGCAACAAAAACAAAAGACAAAAATTAGAAATGAAAATCTTTATCATCATGTCGTTTAATATCCGCTTTCCATGCTGGCATGGGCTGGACGGTTTGACCGAGGGCTGGCGAACCATAAGGCTGCACCAGGCTCCAATCCGATCTGGTCATGTTTCTACAGTTAGATGTCCTTCCTAACGCCAACCACTCCGAGAGTGTAGTGGGTGATTTTTATGTGCCACCGGCACGAGCGCAGGTCAGGCGATACTGGCATTGGCCACGCTCGAATGGTGCTTTTTATGTGCCACCGGCACGGGAGCCAGTCAGGCGGCACTGGCATCGGCCACGCTCGAATGGTGCTTTATACGAGCTACCGGCACGGGTGAAAAAAAAAGAAATTTATTGACTCATCAGCTGCCTTGCTTAGGATTATAGCAGTTTCAGCGCGCTTTATAAGTTCCTTAAGCCAAAGATATACCGGAGATAAGAATCATAAACAAACAAAAAACCCACAAAAAACACATGGACAAGAAGAGGATGTGTGGTAAGGACTAGTGATGGGACAGGAAAAGAAAGTACTTAATTCTACGTATATACGGTGAAATATAAAAACAGAACGCGTTTCCTTTTGTGATAAAAATGTAATAACTAAAAAACAAGAAACAATAGAAACCATTGAGCAACGAATTCTACGTTTTTTGGCGATTCAGTCCATCGGCATTCGGACTTTATTCTTCCAATTTTCTTTCAAATGACAATTGGATGAAAGAGCATCTTCTTCTTGTCGGGATGGGACGTAACAAGACTCATTTCGCCGCAGACGTAGGAAAGGAAAGCATTTAAACTAATAAATATACATTACGGGCACATATTGAATAATTTCTCCGTTTATTTATGCAAATATATGCATAAACACACATACAGATACTCACTCAGACAAATATTCTTACATATGGACATGCTTATGTTTGTGTGTGTATGTGTGTGTGCGCGTGCGTGTATGTATGTGTGTGCGCGCGTGTGTATGTGTGTATATATGTATGTATGCACACACACACACATATATTAAGTGTATGTATATATTTTTTTTCTTTTACTTGTTTCAGTCATTTAACTGCGACCATGCTGAAGCACCGCCTTTAGTCGAAGAAATCGACCCCAGGACTTATTCTTTGTAAGCCTACTACTTATTCTATCGGTCTCTTTTGCCGAACCGCTAAGTCACAGGAACGTGAATACACCAGCATTGGTTGTCAAGCGATGGTGGGGAAACACAGACACACAAACATACACAGACACATACATACACATATACATATACACGACGGGCCTCCCTCAGCTTCCACCAAATCTACTCTGACAGCCGACCGCCAAAACCTCTTGTGTCCATATCCTATGCTCCTGCCTTTAGGCTTTTACTTTATACATGCCAGCTCAATTTGTATCGTTCTCAGTCGAAAGACACCTGTTGCTATTTCTTGTTTGTATTCGTAATTGTCTACCATGTTCTCCATTTTTTTGTTTGTTTGTTTTTCGTTTGTTTTTTGTCTTTGTTGCCGTAAACATTCGTTAACTTTCTTACAAAGGGATCTAATGCTCTTAGCTTAGACTTTCTGGGGGGAAACCAGATCGAACCATCTCAAGTGTAACTGCCCGAAATGGTCGTGACTTCTGGAACTTGACTGAGGAAAGAAAGCCAAGAATGACCCGTCTTTTTTTTACCTGTCCTTCTAATGGTTGTATCATCTATCTGTCCGAACGTTTTAATGCCGTCTATTGCGTTTTTGTTCTTTTTTTATATTTATATATACATACATACATACATACTAGCACTTAGATGCAAAATAAGTGAGAGAAGAAAGTATTTAAATATCAAATGTAGAAATAAAATATTATGTTTAATGAAGATGAGAAAATTACGCAAATTTTTACTCAGAGTTTCACGTAACCCATAATCAGACAGAAGTCTACTTTTGTTACAATACAATAGTTTATTAATGTTGCAGAGATAATAATTTAGTAACTCACCAAAGTAATATATCATGCTGATTGCACGCGGTGGGGGTCATAACTTTTCAAAATTAATGGAATCTTTTTGGCCGCTGACGTAGAATGATATAAATGTTAAAAAAAAAAAACGAATAAAAGATGACAAAACAACATCTTAATAGAATCAATCTCATATGTACACGGTAATAGTCATAATAATTGCAAAGAGAAATATAGTTTTAAAAATTAAGAATTCAAAGAAGAATTCAAAGAATTCAAAGAAGAAAAAGAAGAAGTGAAAGAAGAAGAAGAAGAACAACAACAACAACAATAACAAGAAGAAGAACAAGAAGAAGAAGAAAGATATAAAATGTAAGTGACAAAGAGAAGTGGAGTGCGACAAAGAAAAAGAGAAAACGGAAGATATAATGTTGGTTGGAGAGAAGTGCATTCTAGGCGTTTATATGCCATTAGTAACACTGATAGTTGCCACTTATCTCTATATCCATGCATATCCCTGTCTGTCTATCTATCTATCTATCTATCTATCTATCTATCTATCTATCTATCTATCTATCTATATATCCATCTCTCTGTCTCTCTCTCTGTCTCTGTCTCTGTCTCTCTCTCTCTCTCTCTCTCTCTCTATATATATATATATATATATATATATATATATATATATATATAAGGGGTTGGACAAAATAATGAAAACCCCTTAAAATTTCAAACAAATTAATTTTAATATGGGGTAGGACCGACCGCCTTTGGCAGTAAGTACATCTTGAATTCTACGCGGTATGGAGTCGTACAAAGTTTGAATTGTTTTCAAAGGAATTTTTGTCCATTCTTTAGCTAATACAATCTCCAGTTCTTGTAGTGATGATGGTGGAGGATATCGACTCCTAACTTGTTTTTATAAAATGCACCATGAATATTTAATAATATTGAGATCTGGAGACTTTGGTGACCAGATAAGAAGTTCAACTTCACTAGAATGTTCCTCGTGCCATTCAGTAACAACTTTAGCTGTGTGAATTGGTGCATTATCATCCTGAAAGATTGTGATTCCCTCCGGAAACAGTTCCGCAACCATAGGATGAATCTGATCAGATAAAATGCTTAATTAAAATGCATGATACAGCCTTAAGTTATTTATTGGATGGCCGTTGACTATTAATTGTGCCATGAAGGGAAACCATTGAGCAGGCGGATTTCCAAGATATAGCCCCCCACCCCGCCCACATCATCACAGATCCTCCTTTATGTTTAACAGGTGGAAGAAGGCAGTCTTGGTCAAATTCGTCTTTTCGCTAACTCTACACCTATACTCGGCCGGTGGTCGGAAATAAGGTAAAGGATGACTCGTCCGAGAAAATAACATTCTTCCACTGCTCTAGGGACCAATTGTGTAGGTTTTTACTCCACTCTAAACGCTTTGCAACGTTTGTTTTTGAAGTAATGTTTTTCTGATTGCTACCCTGCCGAGAAATCCGTGCAGCTCCCGGCGAACAGTTTTTGTGAAAACTGGGTTCTGGAGGCGGTCTACAGTAATTTCAAAATTGCGATGCTATGATGCTAGGTGTTTCCATTATTTTGTCCAATTCATATATACATATATATATAATACACAAACACACAAATGTACACCCATAATACATACATACACACACACACACATATATATATATATATATATACAATACACAAACACAAATATACACCCACAATATATATATATATATATATATATATATATATATATATATATACACATATGGTGGTGGCTACCCCCTCGTTATCAAATATGGCCATTGCACAAAGCTTAAACAATGTTGTTATCGTGCAATGCCTGTGGAAGATTTTTTAAAGTGAGGAAAGGATGTGCACTGAGTCAATCCCACTCACTAAGCAACAGCAACCATAATCCGAAAAGAAAAACAAGTCAACATCATCGGTAACCACTGAGCTGCAGGTTTTATGTCGGAGTTATCCCAGTTACCTGAGTTATCTTCTCCTAGAAGGATGCCCTAACAAAGGCTAGGAGTCCTTCACTCCCAATGGTTTAACCGCGCGATCGGGTATTCAGTCCGATTATTTCTATGTCCCCCGCATGATACAGCCTTAAGTTATTTATTGGATGGCCGTTGACTCTCAAGAGTTCCTCCGCCCTTTGAGGGGTTTTGTTTTTCATCTCGCAGGGTGCCCAATAAACACCCTCCTCACCAAGCAAGCTTGGTGTGGTTGCCGGTTTAGTCGCCGACGACCTGACCATGCAACAGTTTGTACTGGGTTACATGTTACCAGTAGCACTCGAAAGTGACCTGACATAACATATATATATATATATATATATATATAACGGGAAGGTTAACGAAAATAAACAAAAGATGAAGGCAGGTGGAGTACAAACAAACAAATGTATTAGTATGGCGCTGAGGAATAGAAATAGAACAAATCTTTTACGTTTCGAGCCTACGCTCTTCGACAGAAAAGAAACAAGGATTTTTTTACCTCTAAGAACACCTCTCCTACACGGATCAAAGTGACTTTGTTATATATATATATATATAGATATATATATATATATATAATATATATACAATACACAAACACAATATACACCCACAATATATATATATATTATATATATATACATATATATATATATATATATATATATTATATATGTATGTATATATATAATATATATATAATATATATATATATATATATATATATATATATATATAAAGCGGTTGTATACTGTCAACTTAACGTGACAGTCCCGTAAAGGGAATCACCACACCGCTATTTAGCCCTAGGAAGCATCGACGCTTCCTGTCGGCTTTGACACATTTCCTGTCTTCTTATGTTTACGAAGGGGAGAGAAGCACCCCCAACAGCTAGGCCTACATCCAGAGACATGCATGTTTCTGAATCTTGCTCATCATCAGTCTGGAGTAGGATGGCCTTTCTCTTTATTATAGGCATGTAGCCTGAATATAGAATGGACATTACAATAACATACAAACAATACAAAATTTAGGGTACATATAACAAATAATGAATATGAGACGAGTTATGTGTAATGGAAAACTGGAATGGCTTACGAGCCCCCCCCCCCAAGCTCGCAGTTTCATTTTACAATTCCTTTATACAGTTTGTAGTCGTTCTATTTATCTATCTGTTATATATTCTATTATGTCCTCCAGCCCAATCATGTTGGCCAGATTATCATAACGAATATATATATTATATGCTTTGACCTTGTCTTTGAATGTCTCTACTAGTTTTTTCATTTTTTTCTCGTTCCACTAATGCCGCTCTAATGCTTGGTTCAAACATGTCGTGTTCCAATTTTACTCTTATCAAACCTTCTGTTTTGGTTAACCTTTTCTCTATTTCCATATCCTTTTCGTAGAGTATCAATGTTCTTAAATTCTGTCCCGAAGCTCGTCCTGTTCGCCTTACATAATTTACTCGCTCTCCTCATCCATTCTTCGCATTTCGCCTTTTTTTAGCTTTATTTTCTTCACTTTTTGTCATTGTCTTCGGTTCCTGAGTTCGAATCTCTGTACTTTCTTTTTCACTTACTGGTGTTTTTTTTTCTTCTTGGAGCTTTTAGGTGGTGACTCCACCTTCGTTCTCTTTCTTTTTTTCCTCCTCTCTCGCTGCGTCGCTGCACATTTCCATCTCTTCCACATGCACTTCTCTTAGGGGACACTTTGCTTGCATATGTCCCCTACTTTTACATTTGTAACATATTGGTGGTCTCCCCTCCACCACGACTCTCAGTCGGGTTTCGTCGAGTAGCATCAACTTCTCTGCAATGATGTGTAAATCCGGCAGGGTTATGTGTATCAGGGCTTCCACATCATAACTCCACCAGTTAACGTCTCTTTTTTTTTCAACTTTGAGGATATCTACCTCCTCTTTATAATTGTATATTATGGCTGCTACCAGCCTTTCTACATCTATCTCCGTTGGTACTTTTCCTATTCTCACTTTCGCCGCTCGTTTTCCGCAATAGGTAGGTAGAAGTATCCACCTAGCTGTTCTCAATACCGTAGTAGCGTGTCTTTTAGCTTCTTCCTCACTTTCAAAACATACTTCTACGGTAGCGAACTTCCTTCCTCTTGTGTAGAAGGTAGTCCTATCTTTTATCTCTGCTAGACATTCCTCGATGTCTTCTATCTCTGCCACTTCTATCTTTTTCGTGGCTACATTCCACGTTCTGTAGACAATGATCTTTCTCTCCGCTTTTTCTACATCGTCCTTCGGCGGTGTAATTCGAAGGCAATCTCCCTCCTTCTTAAAACTTTCAAAATATTTTTTTCAGGTTTCCCTTTTCGATTACTATCTCTTTTAACTGCATCGGCAGACATGCTTTTACCTGCTGCTTGCGCGTAACTTGCTGTTTGCATACCCAACAGTGGGTAGCAATGAAACAATTTTCAAAAATTCAACAATAACAATACTTTCAACAATAACAATTTTCAATAACAATTTTCTGTACTCACAATATCACAAAGCCAACTCAGAAAAACCAACACTCCGACGATGCACGTGACAATTTAGAGTAGCATGGCCTGCTAGCTGAAGATGCTTGCAAAGCCTTCGTAAACATATATATTTTCAGTGAAGTTTATACACTGATCACCAAAATTAGAAATATTAAATTTCTAAATATCTCGGAGAGATATGAGCGGTGGTAGAACGATAGAGCGGTTGTATACTGTCAACTTAACGTGACAGTCCCGTAAAGGGAATCACATCACCGCTATTTAGCCCTAGGAAGCTAGCAAGTGGAACCTCAAAAGTGGTAAAATCCAAGTGAGGTGTATACCGCGGGCCAAGAATATCTGAATTAGATTAAAGGCAACATTGTCGGAAGGAAGTACGTGTTGACGCAAAGATTCAGTCAGAATCCTTGGCCTGAAGAGTAGCCGACGGTATACACCTCACCTGGATCTTACCACTTCTGTAGGTCCACTCGCTATGAAGCATATGTAGCCTGGATTTCCCACACTCCATTTCGTAACCCTTGTATTCTTTTTCGCATACTCGGCAACTCTGGATGCCTAACGAGGAATATAAAAAGAACTTCGTTCCAGCTCACCGTTCTTCGATGAAAGAAAAACAATCTGGAAATTTCCATCTCAATAAACCATTATTGTTTCTGAAAGTATTTTTTTTTATTCACTACAGATTGCTGTAAGCTAAACCTTCTTCCTACACCTGGAAACCTGGATCTTATATATATATATATATATATAAGATCCATATATATATATATATATATATATATATTATATATATATATATATATATATATATATATATACATATATATATACATATGGCGCCTGGTCAGAGGTGGAGGCTGGTGGCATTTGATAAATCTATCGAATATGGTGCTGACGATAGAAATTAGGCAATTTCTAGCGTACGATCTAGAAACATGTTCGCCATTAACGGTAAGAGATTGTTTTCGTTTATTTACTACTTCGATTTTGCGTGTGTGAGTCGCAGGGTTATGTCGTATATGGAGCCTCCACTCGTAGAATATGGAATTAAACAGTCTTTGACTGCCATTTCTAATTCCTTCGGTATGCGGCAGAGCAACCTGTTGCCTGCCCTTTTAATTATATTTACTATATATACTGAACTCTACAGAAGTTCCTGACGCTAAAAGTCATATTTACAAACCGAAATTTACCGGTAAATAATTGTTGGTTGTCTAAAAAACCACGGAAAAAATTATTTACCCTTTTTATTATATACATATATATATATATTATATATATATATATATATATATATATATAAACACACATTATACGTATCGATTGAGAGCGAGAGAAAGAGAGAAATAGACAGTAGATAGATAGAGATACAGAGATATATAGATAGAAAAATATGTATATATATATGTGTGTATGTGTGTGTGAACATCTTTCTGTGTGAAATATTTTTTTGCTTTGTTTTTCTAAGTATTGCATGTGAATACACTTCTAAATAATGTATTTTAGAATGAATATAACGTGTGCACCCGCCAACATACATACGAACGGACATCTCCCCATATAAATATATATATATATATATATATGCGCACATATTCACGTTCATGCTCCTGGAACGCAAGAAAGTAGCTAGCTACATAGATAGATAGATAGATAGATAGATAGATAGATAGATAGATAGATAGATAGATAGATAGATAGATAGATAGATAGATAGATAGATAGATAATAGATAGATAGATAGACAGACAGACAGACAGACAGATAGATAGACAAATAGATAGATAGATAGATAGATAGATAGATAGATAGATAGATAGATAGATAGATAGATAGATAGATAGGCCGACAGATCGGTAAGTAAGCAGGTGTAGAAGCTGTGAATGGCGCCTGTCGCCACTTTATAAATGAAGAAGCCATATCCATCGTTATTTCTTCCAAGCTAGCAACTCCATTTGCTAAATTGCTGTGGCTGCATAACGGTGAGCATGCTGCAATATAAGTCAGTCTGGTGCAGATTTAAATCAGCGATTTACTTTTAAAGAACGTTCAGCTCAGTGCACTGGGGAGAGATCTTGATAGAATACTGTTCAGCCGACTGACATTTCTGGATAAAGTGGTGAGGGACGTTACTACTTAAACGATCGCTTCCACAGATAGAAATTGGGAAGATAACGGATGTTTCTGATTCCATTAAGTAGACAAAATGAAGCTCACGTGTAGAGAGCGATGTGGGTATGAGAGAGGAAAAGGAAACGGAGATAAGTAAAGGTGTGGAGCGTATCTGAGACTGAGGAGGGGGCGGAAGAAGGAGAGAGAGAGAGAAAGAGGGGGAAGATAACGTAAGTATCGTAAGAAAGTTTGTGATTGTTCATACTTCAACTAGATAAAATGAATACCTAGTTTAAAAAAGGTGTGTTTTCACAGAATCGATGGAATTCGCCATTTTAATAGCTTCACTTACACACACACACATATATATATATATATATATATATATATATATATATATATATATATATATACATATGTATATATATTCATATATAGACATACATATATATATGTATATATATATATATATATGTATATATATGTATATATATATATATGTATGTATATGTATGTATACGTATGTGCGTGTGTGTATTATACATTTTAACTATAAAAAATCGACATTTGGTTACCTCCATTAGTTATGTTCTATTTAGAGCATTTAAGAAAATCCTATGCCAAGTATGGAAATGGCTTGTTTTGAACCGTTCCTGTTTTAAAACTTGGTGCAGACGCATTATAGTAATGTCTACAGTGTTCAAAGCAATGATTGAAGAATAAATATACTTTGAATTCATAAGTGAAATATATTCTATAAAAAATGCAGTTTATGTTAATGGCTCAGTGCGATGTTTTCCACATAATTAGTCTGAAACTTTTAAGAAAAGCCCACAACATTGGAGATTCTTGATAGCTCATTAATTCCCAAAGCTCTTAAGAATTTCCTAAAATCCGACAATTATCTCAAAATATTTGGAAACACATTTACATTTTCGCTTATCATCTTATCTCAAGGGTCCTTCTAGTACTAAGCTCTCTCTACATATAAATAAGTCATAAATTAAAGATCCCAGATCCGCTACATAAGCAAGCTCAGAGCTTACGATCTCTGATGAATTCTCAAGGACCCTCCCATAAACTCGACTACGATACACATTGTAGTATTTTTCGAACACCTCGTATGGTATAGTTACTACACTCACAAACATTATCGATAACATTCATGAAATCAATCATCTGGGAAATTACCAAAGTGTATCTCACCAACCACGTCACTGACTACAACCACTAATATATATATTTTTTTAGCTTATCTCTATTGATGTGCCATAAAATTTGGAACCAGCACTGAAAGTTACGTTTCGCATAGGAATACGTATATGTAAACAATGCGATAGAGAAAATAGGTAATGGGTGTATATACATATTTCAAGAATTATCGCTCTTTCGTCAGCACTACATCCAACCCATCTAGTATGCACTAACGCATTGCTTGAATATCCACATAGGCACAGCGGTGGCTGTGTGGTAAGAAGCTTGCTTCCCAACCACATGGTTCCGGGTTCGGTCAAGCTGGCAAGATTTTTAGTACATCAGGAAAAATGCTTAGCGGCATTTCGTCCGCCTTTAAGTTCTGAGTATGACTTTGCCTTTCAGCCTTTTCGGGTCGATAAAATAAGTACCAGTTGAGCACTGAATTCGATATAAAAATTCCTACCACTGCGCCAAAATGTTAAACCAATATCTATGGTAGTTCATAATTGTTTTGCTAAGCCAATAACAACGATACAAAGTATGTTGCCCTTAAAACGGTTTCTCTGCATTTACAAAGAATACCGAAATATCTTACACAGGATCTCGTTTTTAGAATTCTCAGTAAGTTATGAATACCCAAATTGTGAAGTCAGTTATATCATAACATGAAATTAGTTACCTGACTGTAAGAATTCAAAAAAAGTAGACCCTTGAAGGGCTTTAATGCGTCCCCACAGTATATAGAACTTACGAGGAAATACTAATAAGGTATGTACACTAAAATCATGAAGCATGTTACGTAATAACAGACTAGTAAGATATGAGTTAATAACATTTCAAAGTAAATAACTCTCAAAAGGACTTTTGTGCGTTCCTAGAGAATATTACCCTCAGCGGCGCTAGTTTTGGTATATTCATGAATAAGTCACTAACCGAAATAATTGGATCTACTGTTTAGGAAAATACTATATACTTGTTATTTGCGAAAATATTTTTAACAGTTCAAATACTAAGAAATAACCACACTCAATTTGATTTATACCAAATGATTTAGGAAAATGAATAGGCCATTTTTCTTGGTTGTTGAAATATATTAGATATATATAAGGATCCCTTCCTGAGGTCCTATTATTATGGTTTTTTTCAACAATCTGAGTATGCCATGAGGTTTCCAGACATGAGTTTCTTCAAAATCGATAAAACGAAGAAGGAGGGGTTACCTAACAACTCCACAAACACACCCACAGACAGAATCTCTCACATATGTAGTAGGTATTGTATTTGATAGAGCTTTTTTTCTTTTTCCTTGCTGGATCTAAACAAAGAGTTGTTGCCCATAGCTTTCGCAAGTACCATTAGACCGGTGAAGATCTGAACTTGAATGCAAGTCCTAAGGTGTGCTGGACATATCAACGATGCTGAGAAGACAAGATATTATGGAAAAATTTTGCGCAGTAATTATATTGCTAGTCTAAATAAATTCGATGCTTGGTGACATTTCAATCCAGAATATAAAAAAAAAAATTTAAGAAATACCACACGGTGCATTGTCCGTCGCTCTGCCGATTCGACGATCAACCGTTCAATAATTTTCTTCCTGATGTAATCAGATGTGATTGTTATCGCTTTCCTTTTGTAACATTATATACGACACCTAAAAATGGTATGCTTCAAATGATTGGAAGAAGATAGCCGCCCTTTTGACACTACAACGTGAAAATCGATAACAACTTTTGATTAGTCCCTATAATGATCCTTGATATCAATGCAGAATCTTGTTCTTAAATATTGATTAACAGAAATAGATTGTAGCCGTCGTCAAGTTTCAATTAAACTCTAAGTTTACCAAAAGATCTTTCATTGCTTCTGTAGCTTCTTTCAGTAAAACATTCATCTCTTATTCAATAGCCATCTATGTATTATGTTTAATTTAAATTCCATACAGCCTCAATTACGTATGACCGATACTTATACAGACTGGAGAATAATTTGGGGATTCAAAACATTAAAGGGAGAGAGAGGTGGAAAAGGCAAGCAGGATTGAGACGGGGCGAGATTAGCTAATAGTCGAGGGATCGATGGAATGTGCTTCCTGGGATCACAAGAAATGGTGTTTTCATAGGAATATAATCGAAAATGATTGTTGATTCTATAATAAATAATACGTAGCAATCATGCAAAAGAGCATACGTGTGCACACAATAAAGATGATGGAAAATACATACTAGGGGAGGATTGTGAATCCACTAATTTATTAAATATCCGAATGTAGAATTCTGAATGATAAACACAAGCACTTACACACACACATACACACACACACACACACACACACACACACCACTCACAGATACACTACATACGTGTGTGTATTTTGCTTTTATATCCGACAAATGAAAGTATCGGATAAGTTTCGATCTTACTGAAGCTCATCAATAATATATGCATGTCTCAGTTGGCTGAAGTGATCAAGCATATATAGAAACAGAGGAAAATAAGTATGTTTTACCCTATATAATATAATTATATATCTCTGTATATATATATGTATATATACATATACACACACCGGTGAAAAATTCGGTGGATGATTCCACGTAGTGGTAAATATGAAATAAGATTTAAGTTGAAAAAGCACAGAAATCGTGTTTGTGTAGATAAAGATTACTTAATCCATTACAATATGTACAGATTCCACCGGTTTCGCTTCGCTAATCAGGTTCAATGTTATGAAATCATAAGTTTTTGATTTAATCTTGCGTAGGTGCAGGTATGAAAATCGCATCTAAGCCATAGCATGTTCCAGCTGCAGTAAGAACAATATAGGCTCAACAAGAATGTCCATCAGACATAGATCTACACTAAATAGACAATAAGTCTACCACTCCCAATACCGGCAAATACCACTCAGTGGTCACATAGACAGATGTGCTAAGGAACGCCAACCACAATTCACATTACTTCCACTATACCAATTTACAGAAAGGACCTCAACTCAACAAAGACTAAATAAAGAGGCCACATGTATTGAAAAATACAAACCAAAACTTCACATGAATATATAATGGAATTCAAAAATTAAAAAAATATTCACAACCAGAAAAAAAGTAAAAGACTTACCTCCACTGAGCTACGAAATATTATATCCACTGATTATCTCTTTGGCTAAAAAGCATTATATTAACTGATTATTGCCCTTGTATAAACACAAAACAGTTTCTTATCTGCTTTTAGGAAAGATCAAATCAAAAACTTATAATTTTATAATAGTGTCATCTCTCTATACTGTAATGGATTAAATAATCTTTATCTACACAAACAAGATTTCTGTGCTTTTCCATCTTAAATCTTATTTTATATATATATATATATATATATATATATATATATATATATATATACATACATACATACATATAGACATATATAGATATAGATATATATATACATACATACCTACATAGATACATACAAGTGTGTGTACATGATCTTTCTTTAAGTTTTAATTATGTTCTTGAGAGAGTTCAATCTTGTCGCTAAGAAAGCGACAAGGCTTTTCGAGTCAAGAGAGTTCCCGGTGTTCGTTGTAAACATGGAGTTGAGTTGGTTAAACTCTTGATGAATACGCCCAAGTGTGTGCATCTATTCACATAAGATTCTCACATAGAGAATGTTGAGAGTGTCTTACGTATGTTCGCAGTGCCACTAATAGACTGGATCTGGAGGATCCGCTTTCTTTTGCTTTCTCCGTAGAACCGAGTATTTCTAGGTTTTTGATTATGTATGTATGCCTCAGTAATGCTGGACTCAAGAGTCATCTTCGTAGTCAAAAAGCAAGACAGATGAGTGACAACCTGCCCTCTGGTGGTGGTGTTACACACCATACTAATTATATCTGTCAGGCATGTGGAAGAGAGTGTAATTCGGCAGGAGGACTTAAACCACATGCAAAGGTACATGAAGCCCAGTTACAACTACAGCCGGCTACTGCCAGTAAAGATTTTAGTTGCCAATTCTGTACAAGACTTTGTAGATCTTTAGCTGGGCTAAAAAAAGTCACATTCGATCACAGCACCGTTAACAGTTAAGCTTCGATAACGAGGGGGCAGCCATAATGTATATATGTATAGGCATACACACTTTACTCTCTTATTTCACTGATTGAACTGCAGCGACGCTGGAGATTAGTGGAACAAATTGACCACAGCACATATCTAAACAAATCCAAAAACTTTGGTCAAGGTGTGACAGAACACCAGCTTACTCATACATGCATACATATATATATATATTACACACACATATAAATATATATACATATATATATATATATATATATATATATATATATACACATATATATATGTATGTATATATATACATATACATATGTGTGTGTGCGTGAGTGTGTGTGTGTCTGTATGTGCGTGTGTATAATACACACACATACATGTATATATAGAGAGAGAGAAAGAGAGAGATTAGTTTTAGAATTCAACAGAATCTAGGCATATCAGCAGGTAGGGCGCCAGAAATGGCTAGGTACAACAACATAGGGTACACAGTAAAGTAAAACAATGGGGTACTATAGATACGTAAGTACCAAATCAATTTCAACCGTAGTTCCGATGCAGGATCGGTTCTACACATGCCATAGGCATATATATATATATATATATATATATATATATATATATATTTCGTAAAGGAATGTGGTTTTGAATTCAGGCAGGCGTCACAATACAATAAACAAGCTTTTGAGGATGTATAATTCTTCATTTTTCTTTTCAACATCCTTATGTGTGTGTGTGTGTGTGTGTGTGTGTGTGTGTGTGTGTATGTGTGTGTGTGTGTGTGTGTGTACGTGCGTGCGTGCATGCGTGCAATATCAATGTAAATTTGATTGCAACAACTATATTTCTGTGTTTTTTTTTATTCTTCCAGCAATCATCGTTACAATAGGAATCGGTTGAAAAGCCTTGTCAGTTATGACTATACAGGAGTGAGGTGCGAAGGAAAAGGTGATCTAGAATTGTATATATTTTATATGTTTAGGTTGGTTATTTAAGTAAACATCGTTTAATGAACGAACAAATTCTTTTAACTGATTTGGTTGTTTCTTTCTGTTGTTGTAGTGGTGGTGATGGCGAACTGTTTATGCATGCTATGAATGTTATGAAAGGATATTCGCTTTTAGTAGCTGTTTTGTAAAACTAATTCTGTATTTCTTCCTGAACATGCAAAATTGCAATTTGGATCATAATTTTACATCTAAAAGGTTATTCTATGGGCGAACCTTTTATTATCTATAAATTTTTATGTTCAATTTGAGTTTTAAATCTTAATTATAGACGAGCTGCCTTTAATCGTGTATACATCCAGTTTATCTTTTAGTTTTAGTTTTAATAAAATTATGTAATGGGGAGTTGGTGCTAGCAGCTTGTCTCTGGGGTTAGGTATCACTTTCTGTTTATAAATTCTTGCATTTTATTAAATACGAAGCATGAAGATGCATGGGTAAGTGGTCAGTGTGTTCGACTTACGATCGCGAGGTCGTGATTTCAACTCTTAGACCAGGAAATAAACGAGGAGGAAAACTGGGAGTTAAAGATATATATATATATATAATATATATATATATATATATATATATATATACATATATATATATATATACATACATTTATGTATATATATATATATATATATATATGTGTGTGTGTGTGGTGTGTGTGTGTGTGTGTACGTGCGTGCGTGCATGCGTGCAATATCAATGTAATTTGATTGCAACAACTATATTTCTGTGTTTTTTTTTATTCTTCCAGCAATCATCGTTACAATAGGAATCGGTTGAAAAGCCTTGTCAGTTATGACTATACAGGAGTGAGGTGCGAAGGAAAAGGTGATCTAGAATTGTATATATTTTATATGTTTAGGTTGGTTATTTAAGTAAACATCGTTTAATGAACGAACAAATTCTTTTAACTGATTTGGTTGTTTCTTTCTGTTGTTGTAGTGGTGGTGATGGCGAACTGTTTATGCATGCTATGAATGTTATGAAAGGATATTCGCTTTTAGTAGCTGTTTTGTAAAACTAATTCTGTATTTCTTCCTGAACATGCAAAATTGCAATTTGGATCATAATTTTACATCTAAAAGGTTATTCTATGGGCGAACCTTTTATTATCTATAAATTTTTATGTTCAATTTGAGTTTTAAATCTTAATTATAGACGAGCTGCCTTTAATCGTGTATACATCCAGTTTATCTTTTAGTTTTAGTTTTAATAAAATTATGTAACGGGGAGTTGGTGCTAGCAGCTTGTCTCTGGGGTTAGGTATCACTTTCTGTTTATAAATTCTTGCATTTTATTAAATACGAAGCATGAAGATGCATGGGTAAGTGGTCAGTGTGTTCGACTTACGATCGCGAGGTCGTGATTTCAACTCTTAGACCAGGAAATAAACGAGGAGGAAAACTGGGAGTTAAAGATATATATATATATATAATATATATATATATATATATATATATATATATATATATATACATACATTTATGTATATATATATATATATATATATATATATGTGTGTGTGTGTGTGGACGCCCAGTGGTTAGGGCAGCGAACTCGCAGTCGTAGAATCACGGTTTTGATTCCCAACCCGGGCGTTGTGAGTATTTATTGAGCGAAAACACCTAAGGCTCCACGAGGATTCAGGCAGGGGGGCGTGGAACCCTGTTGTACTCTTTCACCACAACTTTCTCTCACTCTTACTTCCTGTTTCTGTTGTACTTCTATTTCAAAGGGCCAGCCTTATCACACTCTGTGTCACGCTGAATCTCCCCAAAAATTACGTTAAGGGTACACGTGTCTGTGGAGTGCTCAGCCACTTGCACGTTAATTTCACAAGCAAGTTCTTCTGTTGATCGGATCAACTGGAACCCTCGTCATCGTAACCGACGGAGTGCCACGTATAAAGCTTTGTTGTTATACTGTTGAAAGAATATTTTATAAAAGAATATTTATCTGAAATAATATTTTTCAAATTCATGATATATACACACTGCTCCATCCATGAAATAATTCTTAATTCGTAATTTCGCGTCATACAACATGACAAATCCATACGGAGTTTTGTATATATCTGAATGTATATCTGTTGTTCCATTCATAGAAATATGTATGTGAAATAACTAAAGTATAACTTTATGAATATAAAACATCTTATATTCATAATACATGGCCTAACATTCATACCTTCTCAATTATGTATGTTGTATTATTTTTAAAGAATTCGACGTTTATGAAATGTGTAAAAGTTTGAAAAGGTATTCCACATTCCAATGGTTTATGTTCAAATTTAGAATTCTCCCACAATGAAAGAAAATATATAAGTTTTGATGAACAATATAATAATTCATACAATTTGTCGTATACATCTATATAAGACAGATCAGCTTTGAAGATGGATATATGAACATAAGCCATCATTTAAACATCTCCATATAATCCAGTTTTAATTACGTATATTGGATTATAACTCGTTAATTAAAACTCTAGAAAATATTTAATCATTCCTTCTTGTAAAATATACTTTAATTAAAATATTTTTCACAAAATATCATTTTAACAATATATATATAAATACTTTAAAGTTCCTAGTTTAAAAACAATGATTTAGATCCAGCACCGAAAGAAACATCATTATCGTGTGTATAGCAATTACAGGTTCAGTCTATTCGACCGGCTTACAGTTTCCTTCAACCGACTTTTATTCACAAGTCTTGGACTGACATAAAGTAAAAGTCTATTGCTGTACAGGAAACACTCAGGGGCTGAAATCAGGACCTGATCATTGCCAAGTGAACTTCGTTACAACAGATAAAATCTGTGTCCACACCCTCTTTACACACACACACACACACACACGTATGAGAGTACGTGCAACGCGGCACCTTTTGTACCCCACCTCCTTTTGGTACTGTACATTTTGTACTGTATTTGTGAGACTTTGTTGCAATTAATTGAATTGTCATTATTATTTTGTTCTCGTTGTTATAGTCACAATTACCAACAAATGTTCCTGTCTACGAATGAACTGACTTTCAGAAGAATATGCACCGAAAGTACAGAGATTCACTTTGGTTCAGTGAATATTTAAACATTGACATGTCTCATAACTATTATTTCTTGATTTTGACAACGTGCTGACAACAAACGTTTCTATGGCCTTGTACAGATGTTTGTACAAAAAAAAAGAGAAAAAATAAGGAACATAAATGGAATCTACAGAATGTTCTTATCTTTGCGGCTGGCTTCAGACTATTCTAAAGCAACAAAAACCAATGTGACATATGTTGCTATACAAATAATCGATATTATAAACAGAACAGTGATCTTTGCAACAAGTTTGATCTGGAGATTTTTTGCAGCGTAAATTTAAATTGAAGTAACTTTCGATAAATTTTGGACAGTTTTGATGCTTCTCGTCCGTCAGTTGTGGTTGTTGTTTACTGTTATTGTTTAACTCTTAGACAACCTAAACGAGCAGACAAGAAAACGCATACTCAGTTAATACAGTTCATTCTTTAATCTAAGAAAGACACAAAGCACTCTCGCCATATTTTGTCTTTCCCTCTGACTGCTCAAATCGATACCGTTAACCGCTAACTTCACCTTTCACAGACAATATCTAAAGAGAAAAATGGACAGAAGAATGTAATCCAGACTACTGGTGTCCCCGGGGGAAAAATTAGCGAATATTTATATACATATATATATTGATAAAGTTTCTGACATGCAAATTCTCCTCAAAGATACCAACATTGGAACGAATAATTTATATACTCAGATATATGTATAAGTATGTGTGTGTGTATGTGTAGCAATCTGCATACCCTACATAATGTGCATATGCTTTAAGAGCGCCATGAAATTTCGATATTCTCAAGACAAACAACATTAAGTAAGATATAAAGATTGCTATTCGTTACTAATACTGCTTCTGTCGCTAGTAACTTATTTTGAGAATGTAATGTTCAATTGTAGATAGAATTATCAAAAGAGTACAAAATTCAACGAGGCATAAATATTATCTACCGAATGCACAATGCTTGAGCTACTTCAGGTTTCCTGCTTCGACATTGGTGTGATCTGGCAGGCCTCTATAAGATACCAAGCACGATGCAGCAATCAGTTTTGATTTTAAATGTTTGTCCCTGTTTCAAATGGAATTCTGGGCCTTCCATTATTATGTTGGGACATGTTCCACGGTTCTGAGTCCGAATACATGCCAAATTGCGCAAGGTACGCTATTAAAGCCAGTCCAATATTTGCCTCATCCGAGCATGAAATTTTAAGTAGCTCACTCATAACTCCTGTTGATATATATATATATATAGGGAGAGTTTACGAAAAAAACAAAAGACGAAGACAGGTGGTGTACAAAACAAACAGATGTATTAGTATAACGCTCAGGAATAGAAAAAGTCTTTTACGTTTCGAGCCTACCCTCTTCTACACAAAGGGACACAGAAACGACAAGGAGAGAAAAAAAGGAAAGACAAAAAGGAGAGAAAATATGTGTATGTGTGTGTACCGAAAGCCTTTTTTTGTATTCGTTCTCTGTTTATTTCATCGTGTTCGTTTCTGTCGAAGAGCGTAGACTCGAAATGTAAAAGACATTCTGACGTTCCTGAGTGTTAAACTAATACACTTGTTTGTTGTTTATACACCTGTCTTCGTCTTTTGTTTTTCTGTGAATTCAAACTATATATATATATATATATATATATATATATATATATATATATATATGTATAGGTATATATATATATATATATATATATATATATATATACACATACATATATATACATATATATATTTTTATATATATATATATATAAAGTTGAAATTTATAGAAAAAAAGGCTAAGACAGGTGTAAAAACAACAAACAGGTGTATTAATTTGACGCTCGGTAAAAATGAAAAAGTCTTTTACGTTTCGAGAAACGTTAGTGATGGAATAAATGCTAATACAATGTACTTACCTAATTAAAATGTTTTGTATTAACCAAATACATGTAACTACAAACAAGGTACAAATAGGGTGAACTTGGACATTTCTGAGAAGTATATTATTGTAGGTTCAGGGACCACTGCGTCATATATTTTGTAACGATCACTGTCTGCAAACTGGGTTTCACAGTGAGCAATTTCGTTTGCCCATAAGCATTTTCAGTGTTAGTCGAGCCGTGAGTGTCCCCACATAATAAACCCAGAACATGATCTTCTTTAACCATCTATAATCTTTGAGGACTTGGTATTCATCTCACATTTCCTCCTTAAAAAGCACAATAACTGATACGTCGTATTTCAGATCTAGCTTTAAAGTAGATTAAGCTTCTACTTCGGATCTTGTAAAGGCTTGAGTATTCCGTAGTGGTGGGCACCTGTTTTCATTTGTTTTGACTCATAATTTTTCCTTCCTTTTCTTTTCTTGAGTACTTTCATCCTCTTTTCTAGTTGTCCTCTCCAGCCCATTACCGCAACAGAGTGGATTAGTAATTCCACAGAAATCCTCTGGCCACTACTGCGTTTGGAGGAGAAGAGTAATGGCTTTTAGTGCCGGAGTATTGGAGTCGAGGCGATTTCGCTCCCTTTTCAAAGGGAATTATTAAAGCTTTAGCAATCATTGGAGTTACACACTGTGCTGCTCTTCGAACGGGTGGAGCTGCAACCGTCATCTTCTTCTCCGGGGACATGTTCTTGCTGATGTCGCTGCAGCAGTTCCCAGGCCTTGATTGGTTTTCTGAGTAGATGATTATCAATGGCCTTTATTACTACATCTGATAGGAGATGTTATAATTGAAGGGCTGAGCGTTTGGATAGAAACGGTTTCGACAGGTAATAATTTGGTCTGACTACTGGTCAGATGCACTTGAAAGCAATGCAATTTACTGAGAACTGTACCAAAACCGGTTGCAACAATGAGCGCCACCAAACAACAATGATTGACTCTGTTGAAGAGTTTGGATCGATCAATGGATTAGAGATGTGCAAAGTCAACTTTATTACCTAACCATGCATGAAATCTTCATAAAAAAATGTATCACATGGTTGGTGTAGCGAATCGCTTAGGTCTACACCTTAATCACACTCTCGGTGATAAACGCGGACTTGTTCGTGAGTGCCTTGGCCTAAGTCTTAGAATCTACGTTTACCAGAGTTAGGGATCATATCCCTTTCATTCTTTCTTCAACAGAATCATGATACCCCGGATACGCTGAGAATCGTTGCTAATCACAAAACATCTATCCTGGAAAAGACTGGAAGCCGTTCTCCAATCAATAACTAACTAAAAGGCACCTTCTTCGCTGCCGATTAAACCGAGCAACACTAATTTACCAGCCAAGTCTAGGAAGGTCTGGGCTTCTAAGTGAAAGGGGACCCTTTGGTCTATAAGAAGAGCAGGGAATCATATTTTCTCGATGGGGAGTGATTCCTTAAAAATTCCGCCAAAATGTGTCCTCTCTGATTTAGAGCATTCCTACATTTTCTAAGAATTTTCTCTTTAAAACCCTATGTACTCTTTTCGTGTTCCCAACAGATGCTTGTGAAGTAGTGTACTACACAGACATCAAAATCCTCACTCTTTATATAATAGTGCATTTGTTGTATGAATTTCAACACCTTGTTGTTTCCATTTACGAGAGTAAAACTGATGCGGTGTGTGTGTGGAAGGGTCGTCTATGTTTAGCAGTGGTTGCAATATTCTAATATTTATCATTTTTGTTGTATGTGTGAACAGTCATGTATTTTTCGTGCGTGGTGTGCTTTCAGGTTTCGCTGTTGCTGTGGTGATCATGTTGGTAGTGGTGGGGAAGCTGTGTTGAGGTTGACGGACCCTTCATCGCTCCCTTGAAATGTTCGGCTTTTAATTGGGATGGATCTTTTTTCCTCGTTATTTTTTTCTGTTCACTTCGAAGATTACTTGCAACGAAGATTTATAGTTGTACTCGACGTACGAAGGAGTTTTGAAACTGGAGATATGTGAGGCAGAGAATGGTGGAAATGTAAGTTTCACCTGTATAAACATTTGTGTTTTTTACTGTGAGAGAACAGGTAGGAAGGACTACCGAAAAGCTTCATCAGTTGTGATGGTTGGGTCTGCTGTCGCTCCTGAAGTTTTGGAATTTTCGCATGTTTTTGTTCTTGTTAGTATAGTTGCTGTTAGCAGCAGAATAAATCTCTTATTTGCAGTCAGCTCTTATTTGGCTGGCGGTGCCACAAACAGTTTCTAGGCCTTCTCTCTTCTACCACGTAAATAAGCAGTTTACTGTTTTCCCTCGTCTATCATGTTGGTTGGTAGAACCGCATATATAGGGTTTGGTTTCATCCCTCTTCAACCTCTCAGTTCACTTGGGTGTTAGTCTACATCATGATTATTTCAAGAATGCTTTCAAGCATTTCTTGATACGTTTTATCAATAAATGGATCCCCATTCTCTACCAGTCTTCTTGGCGTAACTTACGAACTTACAACATATCTTCTTTCGCCAGCTACCAGGTGCTAGTTTCAGGAGGATTATCAACCACCATCCTGTTCCCAAATACTCAATCTACTAATGAAGAATTGAGAATCAACACTTGGCTTTTAATTGAGATGAATCAGTTGAAGAATCCAAATTTTACCAGTCTATATCCCATCCCATATTATCTGACGGAAGTAACCAACGGTTTTTGGTTCCATAATTCTTTCGGACACTTTTCTACTTGCAAATGCTTTACTCATTCCACGGGCAAAATTTTAAAGAGATGTTGATAGGCAACCACATCGCACCAGGAAGCGACAGCCGTTAGCATAACACCAACACTGGTTTCAAATTTTGGCACAAGTCTAACAAGTTATTAGTAGTAAGAAGGTGGTGGGCTGGCAGAATCGTTAGCACACCGGGTGAAACACATTTCGTCTGTCCTTACGTTCTGAGTTCAAATTTCGGCGAGGTCGACTTTGCTTTTCATCCTTCCGGGGTCGATAAATTAAGTACCAGCCAAGTACTGAGGTCGATGTGATCGAGTATCTCCTTTCAGGCCTTGTGCTTTTAGAAGAAAGGATTATCAATAATAATATTCTTTTCCACAGTAGGCCCAAGGCCTGAAATTGGGGGTGGAGGATAGTTGATTCCATCGATCCCAGTATTCGATTAGTTCTGAGATGAAAGGTAAAGTCGACCTCAGTGCACTTGAACTCAGAACGTAAGGACGGACAAAATGTCGCTTAGCATTTTGCCCGGCGTGCTAACAATCCTGGCATTCGCGAGTAAGACTGTTGCAAATTGTTTTAAGTATCTAAACAGAGGCGAGTAGACAAACACTCTATGAGGCTATCGAGGATAGAACAGCTGTGCGTGAGGAGAGAAGACCGCACCAGCACTAGGCTCGTTATCAGCTAAGTAAATTGGAGCAACGTGAAATGATGTGTCTTGTTCAAGAACAACAGGCCGCCTGGTTCAAGGATCGAAACTGGCATTAATTTTGTTAATATTGGTAAAATATCATTAAGGTGGCGATCTGAGTCATTAGCACACCGGTAGAAGGCTTAGCAGCATTTCGCCCGTCTTTATGTCCTAGGGTCAGATTTAGGATTCGATATGAGCACTGCAGTCAATGTAATCGACAAGCCCCCTCGTCTGAAATTGCTGGCCTTGTGTCAAAGTTTGAAAGCAATATTGATAAAATAGCTGTCTTTGAAATGAAGAAATAAAAATATCACAACGGGATGAAGCAGTAACTCATTTAACCAGAATATTTCGAATCCATTTCTACATCAAATTCTCGATAATAGAAATCAGTGGAGAACTTATAGCTTTGTGTGAGTGTGTGTGTGTGCGTGTACCTATATGTGTTAATGTGTGTGCGTTAGTGTGTAGGTGTGTGTGTTAATGTGTGTCCATTTCAATCTAATGGTTCTTGTTTTAATGATTCTATCACATATTATAAAAGTCATTTGTTTTTCTTTTCTTTGACATTTTATTTTCCAAGAATTTCCTTCATGATCTGTTTTATGTGTCTCCAACGGCGAGCTATTCAGCGTTTCTCTCTTCTTTCTGTCTTCTTCTCTCAGCGAATGTGTGAGGAACTTTTTCCTTTCTTCTTCGCCAATAACGTCAAAACGTTACCAACAGTTTTATGAGTAGCAATCAGTCTTTTAGGTTTCTCTATACAATATTACTAGGTTTTCCTTGAAAGATAATTCGCATTGCTGCCCTAGAGAACGCTCAGATAGTTTTCTATTTGAATTCTAGTGCCATGATTTATCGTTTCATTATAAATTCTTTGTTTGCAATTCTCAGTGCTTCTTCTTCTTCTTCTGCCTAAAATAGAATCTGATAATTTTTTTTTTTCTTTTTCAAATGCTACAATTTGTTTCAAAGATTAATAGCAGAAATATCTATCGTTAGATGGAATAAAACTTTGATTCAAAACCTGCCCAGTTATAGGTTGCTAAAGTTTAAATCTACTGCCATCCATCGCTTGAAAGAATCTAAAATACAGAGGGTAAGATCTGGATTTCTTTTAATGTGAGGACACTCTGTGCTGTCTGTAGGTGGGGTTTGATAAGTTCAATTATCGTTGGAGGTGGATAGTCTAATAGTTCAAACTGAGTCTTGCTCAAGAAAACAATACACCTACCGGTGGGGGATCCCGGCTCAGGAGCTTACGATTGTGAGTGCAACATCCGAATTGCTAGGCCGGTTAAGATTAGGATTAGAAATGGCTTTAATGTCTACGCTTCATTGTTATCAAATGATACGTTTATTGGGAGATTGATAAAAAAAATATGTTTGCAATTTCATTTACATCGGAATCTACTAAATCTTTCTCATTAACTGATATATGATATAATCCTGTTACGGCGTGAGTGTCCTTACTGTAGTAGTAGAGCCCTGACTCAGTAACAAGTATCACTGTAACGCTGTACACCATCGAAACGCTGTGTAACATTTACTGTAATCTAAGCCAGCAAAATGCTTAGCACCACTTCGTCCGTTTTTACGTTCTGAATTCAAATCCTGCTGACTTTGCCTTTCATCCTTCCCGGGTCGATAAAATAAGTACCAGATGAACACTGGGGTTAATATAATCGACTTACGTCATTCCCTAAACTCGCTGGCCTTGGGTCAAAATCTGAGATTAATCTTTACAGTACTATCCACTTCTAAAAGCATTGCATTGGCAGAAAAGCCACTGACGACACACATGAAGTTATTCAAATATTCTTTATATTCATATAAATAGAATGGTTTTTCTTACAAATTTGATGTACATAATTTGCATTGTATTTTGAAGGAGACATTTAAAACGAATAAAAAGTTCGGAAGATTTTGGATAATTTTGATTCTGAAATGAATTGAAAAGAAAATATTGAATTTAACTTTTAATTGGTAATTCACGATATGAATTTGGCAGTCGTTTCTGTCTGCGGTCACTAATGCATTTACCAGTAATATACACTAGAAGTGGATTCAATTTATTTAAGTTTCAATCAGTGGCGAAAGCAGCGTCGGTGATCCTTTACATGGCCTCCAAGATTGTTGGGTGGGGGGAGGAAAGAAGCTATCTCTAAACCAGAAACTTGGCTGGAATGTATGCAACAAAGTCGAATCTACAAAGTGCCAGGTGAAGGTGTTCAACCGGGCGACGGATTAAGGTTAGAGAAGACGGTATTTGAACTTACAACGCAAAGGGCCAGTACAAGCACAAGACATTCGGTCCGACGTTTTAATATGTCCACCAATCCACCGCTCTTGATTAGACCATTTTTTAACGAACCCGAAAAGATGAACGACAAAATTGTCTTCGGTATGATTTAAACTTAGAGCGGTGTCAGGACAAATCTGACGCCCAAGCGACTCGACCAATTTCCCACCTTTTTCAAAAATTATATGGTTGGCTTTAACAAATCGCTATTACCCATCCAGAAGGCATTCTTTACCTCTTTGTAGTATTTTTTAGATAGGTGCCTTTCTCGCCATTTCCACGTAATACTGCGGTAAGTATTAGTGAAGCTGCGAGGAATAACTTCCTTCTTGGCCACAAATCGATTCTGAGAGAAACTGATCGTATATTTAAGGGTTGGAGGTCAAATTTGGTGTCGCAAGTTGTTGAACTCAAATCGTCGGAATACATATTGCAAAGCCTTCTGTTTTACCCAACCCTCTAATCACCTTGCTAATTCGTCATCTTAAGTCAAATGGACAAAAGCAATGAGGAGCTGTTAAGTTGATCACTGGCATAGTACAGTATTGGTTCTGTGATACGAACTACTGACTAGATATACAGTCAACCGGCAGCTTACCTCCTAGTTAGCTGAGACTTTCTATCGATTGCAGAGTTTAAATTTAGACAAACTTGAAAAATTTGGCGAATAAAAATTACTGGACATTTCCTAAAGATTTCCAAAGAAAAAAAAAAACCGAATCCCGCCATCATGGTCTAAGATCACGTTTTTTTTTAATGCAGGCAGTAACATCGACATTTTGGTTATATTTATAAAATCACGTTTTTCTGCTTTGACATAAGCTCTGCTCTGTCGAAAGAATTTCAGACACTTCATGTAGAGAGTATTAAAAGAACAATTAAACTACAACTGATTATATCCAAGTACTTTAATATTGCAGAAGAATGAAAAGGAATTGTGGGTAAAGTCTATAAGCAGCTTTCTTATGCGAGTGATATATAGCTGCAGTCTTATTATAAAGGGAGATATTTCAGGAACAAACACTGGAATTACCAATATTCCGATATCGATTTATTCTTTAATGTTCGCAACAGTTCTTACTTGACCGATGTTAAATCGAACTACACTTCAACGTCAGTAGAGTAGACAATACCTGCTGTATAACCTAATTCTAAACATAGAATCCAGTGCATACACAAACACACACACACACATCATACAGGTATGTACCAAATCATAGATACATACATGAACATACTCTAATGTGGAATGAAATGTGTATCTATGCATTTATGCCGATCCAGAAAAAAACAAGAATGTGGTCGAAGCAGAATATATGTATGCACGAACATATATATATATATATATATATATATATATTATATATATATATATATATATGAGTGTGTGTGTGTGTGTGAGTGTGTGCGTGCGTGTATATATATATATATATATATGTGTGTGTGTGTGTATATATATATGTATATATATATATATATATATATATATATATATGTATATATATATGTATTATATATGTATATTATATATATATATATTTTTATATATATATATATATATATAATATATATATATATGTGTGTGTGTGTGTATATATATATATGTGTGTGTGTGTGTATGTGTAATGTATGAACGCCCCACTACACACATACAAACATCTTTCATGTGCACATTTGTTACGTAGTCTGAGGCGGCACACTCAAATACATGTTTGTGTATGTAAGGGGTGCGTGTGTGCATTTTTCTCTTGTCGAATGCGGAGGCAGGGGGAAGAGCCCATGACACTTGCACTCGTTCGGAAACTAGGGAGACCGATGACGTCTATGTTCTATTTAAACAGCTGGAGATCAACACCAGCTCTATCTGCGACGATTTCATCTCAATCGAAGGAGAGGGGCTTTCTCCGTCCGGGTTGCGGATCCGTGGAATAAGCTGCCGGACGAGATAGTGAAGATGCCGACGATCGCTCGGTTCAAAGTCTCCCTTGACCAGAAATGGCCTGAACTCTTTGCATGAACACCACTCTGTACATAACTCCATGTCCCCCTACATGGCCTTGCTTTTTGCTTTTTGAGCCAAAAAATGAACTTGACTAACATGCAGGGAAGGCATGAGTGGGAAAGAGATTCCAGATGGTCAATGTTCTATGGAAAATGGTCTGGAGACAAAGGTTAGCCTGAGGTCAGCCAGCACCAAAGAACAGATGGCATTACAGTGATCCGAAATAACAGAGAGACGAGACAGAATGCCTGTGGGCAGAAAAAGGTGAGGGGTGGTGGTGGTGTGTGCCACAGATAGAATGTCATTTGGATCCAGGAAGCCAGTAGGAATAGCAGCAGCACAATCTCAGATCTAGGGCCAGTATTCCATCGTGACATTATTTGAGCCTTGTCGGGTGTTAGCAGCTGTTAGTAGCAAATATAACCTCTGGCTCTAAAAAGGAAAGCTAATGTTTGGGAAATGACTCTAGCTATGTAAAGGATGTGTTTTCGCCAGAAGGGATCCTTGATGATACAAAGCCTTCTTAATTGGAACGACTGAGGATTTTAGCAGAGTGCCACTCACAATTACAGGTGGTGTGATATGACACTGTTTTCTTGATATAAGTAGCGATGCAAGTTTTTACAGCTAAAAACATATTTAGCATAAAAAACATAAAATGCATATATAGTCGGAGTCTATGTGAAATTTAAGCCCTTCGCTTTTACGTTAAATATGTAGCTCGTAAAGATCATTTTAAGCAATTATACATATTTACATGCAAGCCGTTTCCTCTTAAATTTGCTGTTAAGTAATAACGTGTTGGAGTTTAACGATATCTTACTAATTGACCGCTTAATGATTGACAATATATTTTTTGATGCGTAAAACATGAATAACCTGCGTGGATACATACATATTTGTGTGCGTGTGTGTGTGTGTGTCCACGTGTATGTACATACTTTTGTGTATGTGCGCATACATATAGTTTATATACATATACATGAGCGCGATTACTCACGCAGATGTGTACGAAGAAATGTGTATGAATTACGAATAGCAGAGAAAGTCTGCCACATTCCTTGATTCTTCATCCTTCCCAGCCCAGTGGTGACTGAGCTGAATGGCGAATCTATCCATAGAATCTTATATTTTTCTCTACCATTCTCTGTGGCTTCCTTGTTTTCTAATTCTATGATTGCTTTCCTCTCTCTTTTTCTTTTTCTTCACAATATCTGATTTATTCCCTCGGAATGACTTACATAAGTAATTCCATACTTTTTGTGTTTTGTGTCAGAAGCAGTGCGATGGATGCACGCCATTTGCGAGACTTGAACGAGATTTTTTTACTGGGCGATGCAAGAAAGGCTTCCGACCGTTGTTTTGCTGCCAAACAACAGGACATCGTTTACCGGTCATCATCATCATCCACTTCTGGACATTACTGTCTTGAGTCCTTGAATCCATTGACCGGTCATCCGGATTCGACGGCGTATAAAGAACTGAGATCCCAGCAACTCCTGTGCGTGACACCAGTCCCTCGTAGGGTTACCTATTTACGGTTGAGTGAACTGGAGCGACGTAAAATGAAGTGCTTTGATCCAGAACACAACGCACCAACCTGTCTAAATACTGAAACCAGGATCTTGTTTGCGATTGTCGGCGTAGCATCCTAACCATTAGACCATCCTTTTTTACTTTTTACCACTTGCCGAATTCTAATTATGGTAATCAAATTTTAGCACAAAGCTAGCAATTTCGGCGAAGAGGATAATTCGATTACATCGACCTCAGTGCTCAACTGGTCCTTGTTTTATCGACCCGAAAGGATAAAAAAACAAAGTCGAAGTCAGCGGAATTTGAACTCAGAACGTATAGCCAGAAGGAATGCCGCTAAGCATTTTGCCTAGCGTGCAACAGATTCTAGCGGCCTTATTCAAATTATAAAAGCGTGCATCGTAAATGAATCGTAGTATTATATAATGTGTATTAATTAATTAATCTGTTCTAAATTGATTTCAGTGTAAAGTTGATACCTTGTTTTATAATTATTATGGACCAACTAATTTTCTTGATGTTTCTGGAAATGTTTTAAAAGAGGATTCCTGTGATGCGGTGAATATCATTAAAATTGTTAAACCTCTTGAAGAAGTTATGTTTATGGTAACACGTCAGAAGTTGAACTGACTGACTTCAATATAACATAAAATACAAAAATGAAGGGGAAAAAACACAAAAATAGACCCACAAACGACTTTGCAGCGTTCTAACTTGAAAAGTGCAAACATTTCAAAACCATTTCAACAGATTCTGTGAAGTGATTTCAAAATGTTCACTGTAAAAAAACAAAACAAAAACTGCCAATCCCCGCACTAAACTGCAAGAAGTAAAATAGTTTAAATTTGCCAAACAGCTTCATAGGAGAATATAAGAGGGGTGAGGGGGGAGAAAATGGAAAGACAATACGAAAAAGTGGGGGAAGTGTCATTTTCTTTTGATGAAAGATTTCGAAGCCAAAGCAGTTGACAGAAACCAAAATATTAATTAGAATTATCTTCGAAGCGTCTGATTTAAAGCGAAATTGCACTGGGACTAGTTTCTAAAGAACGCGAAAACTTTGGTGCTGATAATTGTCTTGCTTCTTTCAACAATATGGATAACCTTAACTTGCTACAAAACAAAATCTTTCTCAAAGAATTTTCATTGAAGACACATTTACGGAAACCTTAAGAGATTAAGTTATCAAGCTTCACAGCTCAGCGAGTAATTTCTCGCGGAAGTTCCAAAATGAATGGTTCTCGCCATCTTTATTCGGTTATTGCTTTTGGTGGGTTTTTTTTAAAGATTTCTATTTGTTTGTTTGTTTTTCTTTATTCCTTCCCAGATACACCATGATGTGAAAATAGTAATAATTCCACTATAACACACTCCGTATTGTTGCTGAGTTTTCTCTGAAGTTTATACAGCACTTGAAACAACGTATCGATATATATTGTAATTGATAACATATTTCAAATGCTGGTTATTAGTTTTATTAGTTAGTTTTTAATATACATTCATTTTATCTAACTATCACAAACTTATGGACAACGAAGAGTGTGTCACCGATATGAAACAAACGAAAGGGCCTTCGCATCTTTATAACACGTAATATATTCAGCAATGAAATACCGTTCGGAAGACTATGTTTAAGCTACAACTTAGGAGAGTTTAATTCTACTCACAATCAGGTTATAGGCCAACGGATTGTATAAAAGAACTGCTTACATATGGTTGTGGTACATGTTCCTTATGTACCCTTATCGGACGGGTAGCAATGATGGATATGTTGCACTTTGATGATATGCGCAGCTATCTCAATCAATTATAATGATAATAATAACAACAACAACAACAATAATAATAATAATAACCCTTTCTACTAAAGGCACAAGTCCTGAAATTTTGAGGGTGGGGACTAGTCGACCCCAAAGTTTCACTGGTAATTAATTTAAAGACCCCGAAAGGATGAAAAGCAAAGTCGAAATTTGAACTCAGACATATTAATAATAATATAATAATAATAATAATAATAATAATAATAATAATAATAATAAGAAGAAGAAGAAGAAGAAGAAGAAGAAGAAGAATAATTCAATATACTTAATTACAACATCTTTAACTGGACACTAAATGAACTAACCAAAATAGACAGGAAAACAAGAAAAATACTGACAGGATCTAGGATGCACCACCCAAAATCTGACGTAGAAAGGCTATATATACAACGTATAGAAGGTGGTAGAAGCCTTATACAGCTGGAAAACTATTATACAATAACCACCATAGGACTGCAAAAATACCTACTTCAGAAGCAGGGAAAACTGATAGAAATAGCCACAAAATATGCGCAAAGCAAAAAACTGTTTTCAGTATTTAAGGAAACTGACAAATACAAACAAGAAGTCATGCTACCTAACAAATATGGAGAAGAAGAAACAACAACAAAAGCTATAAAATATATGAAATCCAAACTAAAACTAGAACAGCAACGGACCATTATAAAACGATGGCAAGAAAAGCCCCCTCATGGCAAATACTGGGCTAAACTAAACGCAAAAGATATAGGCAGAGAGAAATCCCAGCAATGGTTGAGAAGCTCAGGACTCAAAGCAGAGACAGAGGGATTTTTAATTGCAGCACAAGACCAAAGCCTCCCCACTAGAAATTACCAAAAACATATAATGAAAAGAAACATAACAAGTAACTGCAGAATATGTGGAGATGGACAAGAAACAATAAATCATATTATCTCTGGCTGCCCAGTCCTGGCTAAGAAGGAATATATTCACAGACACGACAGAGTTGGGACCTACATACACTGGAAGCTATGCAAACACTATGGAATAACAACAGAAAAAAGATGGTATAGGCAGACAACAGAAAAGGTCACAGAAAACGAGAAAGCAACCATACTCTGGTATGTGCCAATACACACAGATAGAGAAATTAGGGCCAACAGACCAGATATAGTTGTCAGAGATCATGAAGAAAAAATGCTTTCTAATTGATGTATCAATACCAGCAGATGACAACGTTTCTCTCAAAGAAATGGAGAAACTTTCAAAAGGCAAAGACCTGGGAATAGAGGTAACTCGAATATGGAATCTAAAAACAGAAACAATTCCTACCATAGTAAGATAGGTATGATAAAAAAAATATTTCGACAAATACATAAAAAAAATACCAGGACTAACAAATATATATAACATACACAAAATTGCAGTACTGGGCACTGCACTCATCCTACGCAGAACACTTTCAGTACAGTAACCGTAAGAGCATCACAACAAACCACAGCACACCCCCAAGCCACACAGAACTGCGCTCGGTAGGGAAGTGAAAGCACGTTATAAAAATATAACTACTGAATTATAATAACAATAATAATAATAATAACAACAACAATAATAATAATAATGATAATAATAATAATAATAATAATAATAATAATAATGATGATGATGATGATGATGATGATGATGATGATGATGATGATGATGATGATGATGATTTCATTTATTTGCCACAAGGGCGAAAGAAAAAGAAGAATGATGATAAGAATAGCTTCGGGCTAAATAAGAATATGGACCTACACTAAGAATCTCTCCCCACAAAACAATATTAATCCAATAACATCGGTGCAATGGAAGAAAAACTTCGCGATACATCTATGGGAAAAGTCCTGTTAAAGCAATGGAACTAAAAATGGAGAAGATTTTTGTTACATGCAGTGTAGTTTCTTTCTTAAATGCGTGATATCTCAATGTGACATACACACGACGTCGAAACCAGCTCTCGGAACCCTGGAAAAACGCACTAATTACACAGTAAGTACGTAAATTGAAAACTTACCTATACATGCAACTGTCCATGCATCCATGAGCACGTGATAATATGTACATGCAACATAAATAATGCCTACATGACACACAGAAAATAAAAGAAAAACACGTGTCACGAGCGACGTCGTACCAAACAAAAACAAAGCGACTCCTCACAAATGAATGTCTTTTCTACTCTAGGTACAAGGCCCGAAATTTTGGTGGAGGGGCCTAGTCGATTAGATCAATTCCTGTATGCAACTGATACTTAAGTTATCGACCCCCGAAAGGATGAACGGCAAAGTCGACCTCGGCGGAATTTGAACTCAGAACGTAAAGGCAGACGAAATACAGCTAAGTATTTCGCCCGGCATACAAACGTTTCTGCCAGCCCACCGACTTTTCTCAAAAACGAATATAAAAAGGAGGAAATTAGTCACTCAGTTTAAAACATCACTAAACAGTTATGCCCAGAAACATAGCTACCAAAAGAAATAGAAACTCAAAGTGACCCCTGGGGACGTTGAAGAAAAGGGGGATGATAATAAAGTGGTCAAAATGAGGTTATAGATGAAAAACTATATTAATAGGTTAATTAGGTTTAAGTTTTATTTGTGAAATTCAGTTGTCTTGAATTAGCTGCAGAAAGTGGTCTATATTTGTGGTGGGGAGGGGGAGGGGACGCTAGGAATAAATCGCGGCAAATTTGGGAACCACTGGCCTACGATATGATAAATATGTCCATTCGAATACTTGAATGACAAGCCAAAATTCATGCCGGATCGGTCATCGCCCGGGACAAGGACCACGTTACCCAGTGGGGAACCAGACAGGGGACGAAAAGTCTGCTGCTGGAACAAGCTCTCAAAAACACGAACTACCAGGTAATTAGAACCAGGATAACCCTAACCCCAGACCAGTAGGGAGACCACCAAAAACATTTCATAAAGCAAAACGCATAAAATGGACAAGAGAGGATTATAGAGATGTGTTGAAAGCTTTCTACACAGCCCCAACTAAACCCAAACAATAACCACATTGTACAAACATACACATCATGGAGAAACTTAATGGGCAACGAAGTACGCAGATATATAGATGCAACTAAATTAAGTAATGTAGGTAGAGACATCATTAAGAATAAATGGTTAACGGACGCTGAAATTAACCAAATTAGGACACAAATATTTCATGATAGACCAAATGAAAACAGCAACAATGCAGATGAAATAGGTAACAGATGAACGGAACCCAGTTTACGAGCACTACATGCCAACGAGGAAGATGAAAGAAGAATAGAGAAGAAGAAATATGCGGAAAAAATAGGACAAAGCGGTGGATAATGTAAAAGTGTTATAAGTGGTGATCGGAGTGTTGGGCTCAATCGCATTGAAACAGGAAATCCCATGCAAGATTGATGTCTTTCAAAAAGCAGCCTTATTTGGGTACAGCGAACAACTTAAGGAAAGTATTATCTGTCTGAGGTCCTTGTTGTGAATTGACAGATGACTAAGGGCTCCGGTGCATTTTTATCTACACTGTGTTACGAAGGAATAATAATAATAATAATAATAATAATAATAATAATAATGATAATAATAATAATAATAATAATAATAATAATAATAATATAATAATAATAATAGTAATAATAATAGTAATAATAATAATAATAATAATAATGATAATAATAATAATAATAATAATATGTGGAGCTGGACAAGAAACAATAAATCATATTATCTCTGGCTGCCCAGTCCTGGCTAAGAAGGAATATATTCACAGACACGACAGAGTTGGGACCTACATACACTGGAAGCTATGCCAACACTATGGAATAACAACAGAAAACAGATGGTATAGGCAGACACCAGAAAAGGTCACAGAAAACGAAAAAGCAACCATACTCTGGGATGTGCCAATACACTCAGATAGATAAATTAAGGCCAATAGGCCAGATATAGTTGTCAGAGATCATGAAGAAAAAATGCTTTCTAATTGATGTATCAATACCAGCAGATGACAACGTTTCTCAAAAAAAAATGGAGACACTTTCAAAAGGCAAAGACCTGGAAATAGAGGTAACTCGAATGTGGAATCTAAAAACAGAAACAATTCCTATCATTGTAGGCGCATTAAGTATGATAAAAAAATATTCCGACAAATACATAACAAAAACACCAGGACTTACAAACACATATAACATACAGAAAATTGCACTACTAGGCACTGCACAAATCCTACGTAGAACACTTTCAATACAGGAACCATCAGAGCATCACAACAAATCACAGCACATACCCAAGACACACAGAGCTGCGCTCGGTAGTGAAGTGAAAGCACACTATAAAAATAAAACTACTGAATACTAATACTAATAATAATTGCACTACTAGGCACTGCACACATCCTACGCAGAACACTTTCAGTACAGTAACCATCAGAGCATCACAACAAATCACAGCACATACCCAAGGCACACAGAGCTGCGCTCGGTAGTGAAGTGAAAGCACGCTATAAAAATAAAACTACTGAATAATAATAATAATAATAATAATAATAATAATAATAATAATAATAATAATAATAATAATAATAAATAAATAAATAAATAATGATAATATTAATAATCAGAAGGGTTTTAAGCACTTTAAAAAAACTGCCGAAAACGTGTGGGTACCTAAGGTTACATGTAGTAACCTGCTACCACATAAATCCTAACAGGAATAAGACCAAAACTGAAATTTGCTTCTGTAATAAATGTCTTGATGCAGTACCAGGCAGTGGTTCTCATGGCCTCTGATCTTAACTGATTGGAAGTGTTATCATGTACATGTTTTGCCTTGATGTAAAACATAGGCTCCAGCAAATATTCTGTTCAATACCACGGAATTGCTTGTCAGTTGTTTAACCTTAACTAGTTGAGCATGTCCCTCAGTGGCTGACGATATGTGCACCTCTGATCACGAGCAGGAATACTGTGGGAGTATCATAACCAAGTGCTGAGATGAATTTTGTGGGGCTTGAAAAATTCCCGTGAAAACATGGGTGTTTTGATCATCATCTGGATGCGCGTCTTGACCTGAAGCAAATTCTAACTGGACTCCACCAGCAAGGTCATGTGCTGTTTATCTTGATATGAGATCACTATGTCACGCACGTGTGGTTTTGATGCATGTGTCTGGTAGACGGGTAGTCATGATGGGTATGGGTGTATTGGGCTTCGCATGTTTGTACCCATTGTCACTCGCATGGCATGTGCTCAGGAGTACTGGGGGAGAATCATAGTCGTATGTTGATAGGAATTCTTTGGGGTTTGAATAGTTCACCCATGGAAACATGGCTGTTTCGTTCAACATCCTTAAATAAACCTTATTAAGGGAGATTTTGAGCGGGATGGGATACTTGACCTGAAGAAAATTCTAACTGCCCCCACCTGCAAGATCATGTGCTGTTTATCTTGATATGAGATCACCATGTCACGCACATATGGTTGCGATGTGTGTACCTGGGTAGTCATGATGGGCATACTCAACTTTGTATAATTGTACCCTAGTGTCACTTTGATGGCATGCATTGCTTTCTCACTCAATAATAATAACATGTATGTATTATGCGGTGACGAAGAGAATTAAGCGATGGGGTCTTTGCTTGTGTCTATCGCAAAATCCATATTACTGTATGTTTCACTTTTTGTTATGTTTGTATTTTATGGAAGCCCCCGATACCTGAATAACTCAGCATAATTTAACCGATTTCTCATTTCGTTTCATGTCATATAAAATATCGAGACAACAACATTTGGAACTTTCCCACAAATGTTATTGCAAAAGCCATTATTATATCTTATCAAGATTATCTTCTCTGCGCTAATCTAGCTTTCATCATGCAAAAGACAATATGTGAGAGAAGCGAAAGGCCATGACATTTGCATAATCAAGTCGTCAGAGGAGATTGTTGCAGTTGTATTATGAGGAACCTACATACATAACACTGTTACATCCAACTTATTAAAAAAAACGTGTGTCAAAGTAGAGAGAGAAAGAGAGAGAGAGGGGGGGAGAAAGAAAGAGATGGAGAGAGAAAGAGAGGGAGAGAGAGAGACTATGCAGGCTCACGTTCTACTTAGAAATCTCCGTCATATAACACACAACTATCTTTATAAAGAGAGGAAAATTCACATTGAATATGGTAGTCCTAGCTAGACTGTATTAGGTAAAGATATAGCGTAGTCACGACTGGAACACCTCTGATTATAAGTTTGCTAACCTTATTCCACACAATAACAAAAGCAACCAATTTATGAGCACAATTATAATATAAGCGAAATTGTCTCCTGCTGAAAATCTCCAGGTTAACGCTGTAATATAAAAGAAAATATGTCTCGTGATAATTACTAGTATCTCATTACTTTTATAAAGTTAACATGCGACAATGTAGATATTCACACATTCTACTTTAGTTTCCAGATGGTGACTGATGCAGACCCAGTAGACTGATAATTCGAGACAATGAAGCCTGAACGATCTCGTCTTCTTGTCAGAAAGACAATATTATACAATTATCCAAGAGTGAAAAGGGGCAGTTATTTCTAACTGGTGACGCTACACGACATACCAACTTCCTCGCTAACTCGTTTGTTTCATATAATCGGTTTAATATAAGTACTATAGGAATTATTTAACATATTCTTAAAAGAAAGACACTAACATGAAGTTTGCAACATCAGAAGAGATTATGTGTGTATATATATATATATATATATATATATGTGTATGTATATATACATATATATATATATATATATATATATATATATATCTATATATATATATATGTGTGTGTGTGTGTGTGTGTGTGGTGTGTGTGTGTGTGTGTGTGTGTGTGTCTTTAGTTTAGCGTTTCACTGTGTCACACTCTTTCCAGTTCAAAGTATTATCGCCATCTTTCATATTCCTGTTGATTAACGGTGAAACTATACAGTGGTCGATAGTTGAAGAATTCCATTTCCCCGACAGATTGTAAAACTGAAATATAATACTGTTGATTTCCTCCGTAGTATATTGTAAATAAATTTACTTCATGTCACTGAACCAGCGAAATATATTGTGCACAAAATCTCTGTTGTATGATTATGAGCTACATATAGTTCTTATCCGATTTACTAAAACATAGGCATCAACCGTTGTTATTGCTATAACTATTGAGCTGTCTTGTTTTTATTTCAGGTTTTCGCTGCAATAACGAGTGCAGCTCTGTATGTGCCCTGGCTACATGCAGTGCCTTGGTTTTGGTATTTTTCAATCTATTGAAAATACGCGACTTCCTAGCTGTGAACTGCCTACCTGGGTTATTTGAAAGTCGTCGTCGTCGCTTCTTCTTCTTCTTCTTCCTTCCTCCTCCTCCTCCTTCTTCTTCTCCTTCTTCTTCCTCCCTCCCCCCGTCTTCTTCCCCTCGTCCTCCTCCCTTCCTTCATCATCACCATCACCACCATCACCATCATCATCATCTTTTTCTTCTTCTCTTCTTCCCTCCTCCTCCTTTTCTTTTTCTTATTCTTCTCCTATTCCCTCTTCCTCCTCATCTTTCGTCTTCTTCTCCTCCCTCTTCCTCCTTTTTCTCTTCTTCTTCACCTCTCTCTTCTTCCCCCTCCATCTTCATAATCATCATCATCATCATCATCAACTTCTTCACCTCCTCCTCCTCCTTCTTCTTTTTGCTATCATGAAAGACTCTCGGATAATTCTTAATTACCGGTTATTCTTTAAGCAGGCAATAACAAATCACCAAAGGTTTCAAGTAGTGCCTTCTCCTGTGACTCAAAGAGACCATACTCTCCATAGAATGCGAGCTGTACCCAACAATGCTTTTCTTCTGGATCACTTCGAGCCTGACAGCAGCTCCAATATTCTTAATATGTTTCTTAAAGCCCTCGGAAACTGCTCCCTAATGCTCCATTTACCACCGGTATCACCATTACTTTCCTCATGCCCCACAACTTTCCAATCTCGTCCCGCAGGGGCTGGTATTTCTCAGTCTTTTCTGTTTCCTTACATTTCACCCTCGAATCGCCTGCTATTGCAACATCTATTATCTTTACTTCTTTTATCATCTTTATGGATGATCACGATATCTGGTCGTGTCGCCCTAAATGTTAAAATCCCTGAGTATTTTGTAAGGTTCGTTTTCCATTACTCCCTCTGGCTTGTGTTCATACCAATATTCCGCTCTCTCGAGATTTGCTTTACCGTACAGCAGCCAGTGGACATATCTGATCACTATGATTATTATTATTATTATCATTATTCATGCCATCAAAGTGACACTGGGGTAAAATATACGAAGCCCAATATACCCATCATGACTACCCGTCTGATAAAGGTACACCAGGCACATGCATCACAACCATATGTGCGCGACATGGTGATCTCATATCAAGATAAACAGCACATGACCTTGCAGGTGGGGCCCAGTTAGAATTTTCTTCAGGTTGAGTAGCCCATCCCGCTCAAACGGTCCCTGAATAAGGGTTGTTTAAGGATGTTGAAAGAACCACCCATGTTTCCAGAGGTGAACTATTCAAACCCCAAAGAATCCCTCTCAACACATGGCTATGATGCTGCCCCACTACTTCTGCTCGTGATCAGAGATGCACATATCGTCAGCCACTAAGGGACATGCTCAACTGGTTAAGGTCAAACAACTGACAAGCAAATCTGTGGTATTGAGTATTATTATCATTATTATTATTATTATTATTATTATTATTATTATTATTATTAGTAGTAGTAGTAGTAGTAGTAGTAGTAGTAGTAGTAGTAGTAGTAGTGTTATAATTATTATTAAGGTGGTGAGCTGGCGGTATTATTTGCGAGCTGGGCAAAATTACTTAGCGGCATTTCGCCCATCTTTACGTTCCGAGTTCGAATTACGCCAAGGTCGACTTCGCTTTTCCTCCTTTAATGGTCGATGAAATAAGTACCAATTGAGCCCTGGTGTCGACGAAATCGGCCGGCCCCTTGTCCCCCAAATTTCATGCCTTGTGACTATAGTGGAAAGGATTATTTCTATTATTACAATTATTTATTTAGCGAGCTGGGAGCACGTCGCAGAAAATGCTCAGGCTGCTTTTCTTCAGACTCTATACGCTCTGAGTTCAAACTCCACCGAAGTCAACTAAGTCTTTCATCGTTTCGCAGTCGATAAAATAAGTGCCTACTGAGCAATGTAATTGACTAGCCACCCCCAACCCCACTTCACCAAAATTTCAGGCTTCGTGCGTATTACAAAAACAATTATTTTACATACACGGATAAGACATTTGTCGAAAGCTGCTGAGGTTTGCTTACGTTTTGCTCTTAAAAAAAGATCGTCATATGCATTTGTTGTAGTATTTAGTTAATAAACCTTCTTAACAGCGAGATGATGGTGGATAGAAAATCTAGTGTGAAAATGTTTCTCACACTAACTGCCATAATCGAGGGAAAACATACGTATAACAACAACAACAGCAGCAGCTACAGTGAGAAGCAAGACAAGAATAACTATGATACACACACGAACGGCACCACCTCCACAACCAGCATCAGCATTACTACAATAAAAACAGCAAGAGGCTTCATTTCCAAACAAAACGGGAAATGATTTCGCATATGCCTATCATAAACTAGAATCAGTAAACATTTCAGAGACAACAAAAAGAAAACACTAAGAGATGCGAAAATGCACCTCTCAAAGAATGGCAGGATTATTTGTCTCAGCACACCGAAAGAAATACTACAGATGAGAAAAACAATTATTTACAAATGCCTTTCAATCAAACTGAAGCGTCCCCCAAAATCGACTCAATCGATGGTACAGAAACTTATGTCGTTCAAAGAAGACGCTTTGGAACAGCTGAGCTGAAATTCCCAACTGAAGGAGAAGCTTCAGAGAATGCAACCACAAGTCTAATAAGCGACGAATTGCTGCAACTAATTCCGAAAGGGGAAGAACAGTCGGGTTTTTTCGGTTGTCTGGAGCTTATTCTGGTAATGTCCCAAGTTTTCATACTAGTGGAGAATGGAAAGGCATCAAAATGCACGTTTGGATTGTGTGCCGCTAGTAGATAGTAGAGGAGCTACAAACGATCCGAATAGTAGAGAGTGCAACGTGGCAACAGAAATAAAATTAATTTTTTTTAGTGGACTGTGATGGACGCTTGCTACTCAAGCTCGAGTAGATGTGCACCGTTTTTAGCAGGACTTCGCTCGACTATTTGGGACGAATTCGCTCTTTCTGTCAAGATTGTCTTCCCTCGTCCCTTCTGACTGTAGAGCCACTACTGTAGAAACTGGAGACGTTGATGGGAAACCTGTACTAACTAAGACGTGGAAGAACTGTGTCTGCATAAGCGAACGACGTCACCGTCATAGCGTCGCACACAAGGTACATAGACCTGATCGGTTCTGCTCTAAAAGACTAGTTGAAGGGCCTGCAGCTTGACATCTGGAGAAACAGATTCATGTTGTCCGATTGTAGAACGCTGATGGACGGATGGGTTAAGTCTGGTTTGGTGCAGAACTGGTTTGGTGAAGAACTGGGATGAGGTGATGTAGGGTGGCCAAGGTCACCTAAAAATGGGTCGAGAAAAAAGTATCCCAGAAAGGTGGTGCAGACATACATCGCCTTCTTCATATATTACAGTCTGGTCGTTCATATATTACAGTCTGGTCGTTCACGACTGATCACACTGGAGTGCCTACACTTCCGCTTTCTGTGGGAAGGCTGCAGTTCACTGGGGGATGATGCGCTGACACCCACGGAGGCTGCGACATCTCCAGCACTTCATTGATGCTGAGCAAGTGTGGTCACTTTTGTTAGAATTGCTTTTTCACAGCTCGTCTCTTTGACTGAGCTTCAATCCTAGATCAAACGTAGACCAAAGCAGTGTCTAGCGATCTATGTGCCGCCGGGCGCTCGCAGCCCTCTACCAGTAGGGTTGAGGGGTCAGGCGTTGAGGGCAGCCCTCTACCAGTAGGGTTGAGGGTTAGGCGTTCTATAGAGATTTAGTGGCAGGCAATAACGACAATGCTCTCAGGAAGACTCTGGCCGTGATCGGGAATCAGTTAACCGGTCTGTGCCGGAGGACTTTTGGGTCAGGGTTTATGGATAATTTCTGGAAATCATTGACCTGGCAAGTCTATCTCGAACCGGCAATGACCCCTGGTAGTGATAAATTCTACAAGCATGGAAATGCTATCAGCCGGATCTGCCTGAGATGCGTAGAGAACGATGAAATTTCTGCACTCATCCAGCCAGTGCCCAAGCGTTGCTGACTCGTGGGTTTATGTCGAACAGTAGGTGTCATATATAGGACGTATCCGCTTATCGACTGCATCTATTCTAACAATCGCTGAACTTCCTTTCTTTGGTCGAGAAGGAGAGGCAATGGTTATATGCCTAGTGGCCTTGGCGAAAGAGCTTGTATGGTGCACAAGATTAAAAGGGGCTGAAGACAGACACTTTTCTCGTAGTAGCCGAGCCACCATCACCTTTTTCGAGTTTCCTTTGAAAAGGTAAGTGTGAGTGGAGCGAGAAATACCGCCTTTCAGTAAATTCGTTGAAAGGCGAGTGAACGTAGCAAGGATGACCCCAATGAAGGGGCCTACTCTAAGCATGCACATATTGATTGTCGGAGGAAGATGAGGGGAGGAAGCTTGCTCTAGTGGTCAGGGTGTACGTGGTTTTGTAGGGTTTACATGAGCAGCACTTAGAAGTCTCCTTCTTTTGGGAATTTATTCAATGATATACTCCTTCTGAGCCAGTTTTAATGCATCTCTACTTGTCTAAGATGATTTTTCACATAGTCTATACAAAAGTGATTCTCGTGTGTCATGAAAAGCGCGTTTGATGGAGTTGATTCGTAAAGGTTGTTCTTGTGCTGCTGGGATCAATCTTTGGTTTCCTTTAAAAGTCCATGTTTTAATCATCTCCAGGATTCTTCATCATTCATTTCTTTGCTGGAAAAACTCTCCGAGTAGGACTTTCTCTTTCCAGTTGATGATCCTTTCTTTATTAGATCTCATAATGTACTCCTGAAGGGTCTCATTACTGTCAGACAGATAAAGAGATAAACAGGTATGTATGTATGTATGTATGTATGTATGTATGTATGTAGGTAGGTAGGTAAGTAGGTAGGTAGGTAGGTAAGTAGGTAGGAAGGTAGATATTTAGGCTGGTAGATAGGTACGTAGGTGGGTACGTAGGCTGGTAGGTACGTAGGTAGACGATAGGTAGGTAGGTAGGTAGGTAGGTAGGTAGGTAGGTAGGTGAGTAGGTAGGAAGGTAGATATTTAGGTTGGTAAGTAGATATGTAGGTACATTTGTAGGTAGATAGTAAGGTAGATAGATAGGTAGATTGGTAGGTAGGTAGGTAGGTAGGTAGGTAGGTAGGAAGGAAGGAAGATATGTATGTATGTATGTTGGTAGGTAGATAGGTAGGTAGGTAGGTAGGTGGATATGTAGGTAGCTTGCTTCGTAGATTAGTCGGTCAGTAGGTCTACAGATATATCAGATAGATATATTAATAGATATACAGACGGATAGATAACTAATCTGGAATGAAATGTTATACTTAGAAGTACAACTTTGTTTAAATGACAGGATTTCAAAAGAGTTTTCGAAAATTCCCCCTTTTTGTTTGCTATTCTCTTATTCTTTTGTTTCAGTCAATTGACTGCGGCCATGCTAGAGCACCGCTTTTAGCCAAACAAATCGATCCCAGTACTTACTCTTTGTAAGCCTAGTACTTATTTTATCACTCGTTTTTGCCGACCCGCTATGCTACGGGGACGTAAACACACTAGCATCGGTTGTGAAGCGATGGTGGCTTACAAACAGACACACAAATATATATATATATATATATATATATATATATATATATACATACATACATACATACATACATACATACATACATACATACATATACGACAGACTTCTTTCAGTTTCCATCTACCAAACCCACCTACAAGGCTTTGGTCGGCCCAAGGTTATAGTAGAAGACACTTGTCCAAGGTGCCACGCAGTGGGACTGAACCCGGAGCTATGTAGTTTGGAAACAAGCTTCTTTCCACATAGCCACTCTGCTATATTAACATATTTTTTGGGAAATATGCTGACTTACACAATGGAAATTTCACGGGTCGTATTAGTTACCACTGTTGTAATAGTGTTTTCTGTTATGTCGTGAAATTGTGACATTAATTGTAGAAATCAATTTAGTGATATTTTCAGACAACAGAATAAATTGGAATTGAATACTTTATTTCATGCACACTGCTCTCGTTGCCCGACTGGCAGAGAACTGCGATCACCCGACGGCTCTGTAAGTGCCAGACGCTCTGGTCTAAGACTTCAGCTCAGTCAAAAAGAGGAGCTGGGAAAAAGTGAATCTGACAAATGGCGAATATATGTTCTACTTGCCACTAGACGTTAACTGAAGGATAGCGCACCGTTTTAAATAATATTAAAGGCAACGTTCTACTTCTAGACAACTTGATCGAGTATATAGTAATTTGTGTATGTCTATACAAGTGAGTCTTTTCAAATGTGCACGTATCGGTGTGTACATTCATTCAAACAACTGACTCTGTATATAAATACGTATTTACAAACCAGTGAGTCTGTACAGACGTGTACGTATATGCGTCGATACAAATGATTGCGCGGTTGAATCTGTATATGAAGTTGTCGACACACAACTGTGCAGACAGGTACAAGGTGACGATTCAGTTGATGCATACAATCAATTATAAGATTGCTGGTAAAAAGGGAATTTATGCTCCCCATGTAGCAATGGTTGCGGCTTGAACCTTACTGTGTGGCCGACAGGAATGGGAGAACGAGCCTTGTTGTTACCGACAATATGTATGAGATGAGTACCGTTATGTTTACAATATTGTATGAACCGTATACTGATGACGGCAACGTGTGTACCACAGTGAGAGCGTAAGATACAAGATCTTGCATCCAAATCATAACTTCTTTAATTTTCATTTAATCCTATGACACCTTTAACCAAAGATTGCAGATATGACCAAGCGCAGACGTGGGTATGCGGTAATAAGTTTGCTTCCCAACCACATGGTTCTGGGTTCAGTCCCATTACATGACACGTTGGGCAAGTGTCTTCTACTATAATCTCGGGTCCACCGAAGCCTTGTGAGTCGATTTGGTAGACGGAAACTGAACGAAGCCCCGTCGTATATATATGTGTGTGTGTTTGTGTCTTTGTTTTGTCTCGCACCACTGCCTGACAACCGATGTTGGTTTGTTTACGTCCCCATAACCTAGCGTTTCGGCCTTATAGATCGATAGAATAAGCACCTGACTTGAAAATTGAGTATTGGTATCGATTCCTTCGACTAACAATTTTTGAAGGTGGTGCCTCAGCATGGCCGCATTCTAATAACTGAAACAAGTAAAAGATGATGAAAGATATTCAGGACCCTATTATCGAGTGCACGCTTCTTCGTCTTTTACAGACTACTTAGAGTGCTTTGGCCTCTCTAAGTAGTTGAGCGGTCACATTAAGTCCCCTGCGTTGGTCCTTCATTTGTTTTGTTCATGGAAAGTTCTTAAATCCTGTAATGATACTTCATTCCCTATAACATTGTGGTTTAGTAAGAGAAGGAAGAACAGGGCCCATAGTTATTTTCATGGTGTGATGCACTTTGAGACTCATGAGAAAAAAAAGGGGAATATTTTGTCAGAATGAAAACTGGTACGAATGCGCCCAACAGAATGGAATCTGATAAAGCCAGTCTCTCATGGCCCGCAAGTGGTGTTAAAAGAGTGACAAATTACGACAATCACCCAATAAAGTCTCCATTTCAAACCAGCTTCCACACAATTACCCTTCAAAAAAAGAAGAAGAAAAAAAAAAACACTGACAAGGCTTTTCTTAACCGAAGAATTACTTGCAATAAATGATATAGTTTAATTGCCTTGGTAACATCAAGTATTTGCGTTTTCACAAACTGTTTTCAACTTTTGCACACGAAAAATATTTATTCAAAATGAAATATTTACTTTTGAAATCGATCCAAATTGTAGTGCATTGTTGATTTCACCCAACTTCCTTCCTTTATTACGTACCAACATGATTTAGTACAAACTAGTTAACAGCTGGATGTCATTGATTAGGAATCGCTCAACTACATTTTACTTGTCCCGTTGCTTTATTGATTTCACCCCCAAAGATACGATCTTTCTCCCAATTCATCTATTTATTTTAATTCAGTATATGCGCCAGCACAAACAAGCACACATGTAGATATATACAATTTACCTGTCTATAGACAAATTTATGTATGCATGTATATGCCTGTACATGGTCTGTTTGCCTGCATACATATGTGTGCGTGTGTGTGTGTGTAAGTATGTATGTATATATATATATATATATATATATATATATATATATATATAAGTACATTAAAAGGCCTCTAAAAGAAGAAGCAAGTGCTAGATACACAAAAAGAGGATAAATTCATGAAATGAAAATCAAAAACGTTTACAAACTCGGCTCATCTTGTACTGCAGTTTCGTCTTTTTTTTAGCAGATGAATATAATTTATCTGCCAAGGCTAGACTCTTCAGCAAGCAGCCTTTGTTATCCTAGAAGTACATATCGTTAGAAGCATGTGCGATTCTAACGACTTGCATTCTCTAACTTTTCAGACGCAAAACATACCCGGCGAACAGAGAGGATGCCGGTAGAAGGTCTACGAGCAGATTTATCGAGCAATATGTAAACATAGTAAAAAGGGTAATAAAATAAATTATTATTACCAGTGATCTAGCACAAAAGACAAATTAGTCATTAGACTATATGTTATTCATATATATATAAATGTATAAACATATATGTCTCACTCTATCTCTCTCTTTCTTTCTATCTATCTATCTAATCTTCTATCTATCTATCTATCTATCTATCTATCTATCTATCTAACTATCTATCTATATCTATCTATCTATCTATCTCTCTCTCTCTCTCTTCTATATATATATATAATATATATATATATAATATATATATATACAATATATATATAAAAACATAAAATAATAGTTATCGCCATACTAATATGGCATTCTTATAAAAATAAGAATAAAGCTGTCCGCTTATTAGCTCCATGAGGCCATCGCCTTAAATTAGCTATTTGATACACAACTGTATCCATATAACCTTCGAACAGGGAGGTCAGTCGCTCCACACTACTACCGGCAGCTACAGACGCGTTTCGGGGTATTGCCCCTTTTCAATGCAGCGTAGCCAGCCAGTAGGTGTCGCTTCCGACAATCTCTGTTCGATGGTTTTATTTACCTAGTTTCGGTGGAATACATCCACTGTTTTCAATAATAGATATTAAAATAACTAAGTCTCTCTAAAAGAGAACATCGGCAGCGTTCCCGGAAAATAATAGTTATCGCCATACTAATAGGCATTCTTATAAAAATAAGAAAAAAGCTGTCCGCTTATTAGCTCCATGAGGCCATCGCCTTAAGTTAGCTATTTGATACACAAACTGTATCCATATAACCTTCGAACAAGGAGGTCAGTCGCTCCATACTACTTGACCGGCAGCTACAGACGCGTTTCGGGGTATTGCCCCTTTTCAATGCAGCGTAGCCAGCCAGTAGGTGTCGCTTCCGACAATCTCTGTTCGATGGTTTTATTTACCTAGTTTCGGTGGAATACATCCACTTGTTTTCAATAATAGAATATTAAAATAACTAAGTCTCTCTAAAAGAGAACAGCGGCAGCGTTCCCGGAAAATAATAGTTATCGCCATACTAATATGGCATTCTTATAAAAATAAGAATAAAGCTGTCCGCTTATTAGCTCCATGAGGCCATCGCCTTAAATTAGCTATTTGATACACAACTGTATCCATATAACCTTCGAACAAGGGAGGTCAGTCGCTCCACACTCTTGACCGGCAGCTACAGACGCGTTTCGGGGTATTGCCCCTTTTCAATGCAGCGTAGCAGCCAGTAGGTGTCGCTTCCGACAATCTCTGTTCGATGGTTTTATTTACCTAGTTTCGGTGGAATACATCCACTTGTTTTCAATAATAGAAATATTAAAATAACTAAGTCTCTCTAAAAGAGAACAGCGGCAGCGTTCCCGGAAAATAATAGTTATCGCCATACTAATATGGCATTCTTATAAAAATAAGAAAAAAGCTGTCCGCTTATTAGCTCCATGAGGCCATCGCCTTAAGGTAGCTATTTGATACACAAACTGTATCCATATAAACTTCGAACAAGGGAGGTCAGTCGCTCCACACTACTTGACCGGCAGCTACAGACGCGTTTCGGGGTATTGCCCCTTTTTAACGCAGCGTAGCCAGCCAGTAGGTGTCGCTTCCGACAATCTCTGTTCGATGGTTTTATTTACCTAGTTTCTTTTTTCTTATTTTTATAAGAATGCCATATTAGTATGGCGATAACTATTATTTTCCGGGAACGCTGCCGCTGTTCTCTTTTAGAGAGACTTAGTTATTTTAATATTTCTATTATTGAAAACAAGTGGATGTATTCCACTGAAATTAGGTAAATAAAACCATCGAACAGAGATTGTCGGAAGCGACACCTACTGGCTGGCTACGCTGCATTGAAAAGGGGCAATACCCCGAAACGCGTCTGTAGCTGCCGGTCAAGTAGTGTGGAGCGACTGACCTCCCTTGTTCGAAGGTTATATGGATACAGTTTGTGTATCAAATAGCTAACTTAAGGCGATGGCCTCATGGAGCTAATAAGCGGACAGCTTTTTTCTTATTTTTATAAGAATGCCATATTAGTATGGCGATAACTATTATTTTCCGGGAACGCTGCCGCTGTTCTCTTTTAGAGAGACTTAGTTATTTTAATATTTCTATTATATAAACATATATATATATAAAAACATGTCTCTCTCTCTCTCTCTCTATCTATCTATATCTATATCTATATCTATATATATATATATATATATATATATGTGTGTGTGTGTGTGGTGTGTGTGTGTGTGTGTGTGTGTATGTGTATCAAAGTGGAGTTGTAAGGTATCACACGAGTGTAATTATATATGAAAGAAGGTTTGAAAATGCAATTTTAAAAGATGTTTATTTACTTTACCGGTTTTACTTTTTTAGAAAAAGATCGTCAAAAGTAACATGTAAAAGCTTGCTTGTGTTAGTTACTGGTTGTCACAAAATACTACAATACATTTATACATTCTTTGACAACAAGAACATGTTAAGAACAGTTTACAAGGGAAAATCTTGGGAAAATACAAAAAAGTTTAACAATTTCATCAAAATATTGGGCACAAAATCTTGGTTGTGTCAGGTACTGGTTGTCACAAAATATTACAATATACATATACATTCCTTGATAATAAGGACATGTTAAGAACAGCTTACAAAGGAAAATCTTGGGAAAATATAAAAAAGTTTAACAAGTTCATTAAAATATTATTAAAAAGTTCAGTGTAATATTGGTATTGTATCTGTATATACATACACGCACAGAATATTATAAGTTCAAAAAAGTTTACATTTTAGCAGTCGGGTAGCTTAAACTGACCTCGTTCACCATGTTATCGTAAAAGACTAGTCTTAGAGTAAGACTTTAAGACTAAAGTAAATAAACATCTTTTAAAATTGCATTTTAAAACCTTCTTTTATATATATATATATATTATATATATATATATTATATATATATATACATATATTTATATATATATATATATATAAAAGAGCAATAAAGATTCAAGTTAATTTAAAAAAATTTACTTGAATATGGTACCTAACTTAGATGCACCAAAAAAAACTATACTGATTTAACAATACAGTAATGTGGGGTGATTATAAGCGAGAAAGAAGCAACAAGAATGGATAGGTATTTAGTACGATCGTTTCATACAAGGACAGGTTTTATTAAAAGTTGCAAAGATTACAGCATATAAACGAGTCCCGTACTCATCAGCTAAAATACATGTAAGTTCTCTAGACATCCTAGTGTTTGAGGCTATACTCATGAAGTAATGTAGATAATTAAACAGATTTCTAAAGATTCCGTATAAAGATTCCGTATAAAAATAGTAGGGTTGGTTGTCAACTATGCTCCATGGAGACGTATGAAATTCTAAAGCATAGTAAACATAGAAACTTATTGAATAACCATATCGAACTAGGTCAAGTTTGTGTCCACGCTAAATTGAAGACTTTAAAATATTTTAAATGATTGGAATATTCATAACTAGATAGATAGATATAACTTGATTTCTACTAGTATAGCACTGCTTTAAGTAGATAACTAAGAGTTCTCACATTACAGTTATCTTTATCTTTTCCTTATATCTGCATCAGTTTTTTGAGAACAGGGAAATGAATAGTACTTATTCGCTACTTAATTGAGGCTTTATTTAATTTCAAACTCACAATTTTTAAATTCTTAATTTTAAATCTTAATTGTAATATTTAATTTTAATTCCTAACTTAATCTAATTGAAATAGCATAACTCTAATAAATTATAATTAGTTACTGTAGCCCCATAATTCTATTTCATAATTAAATAAATAAGGCTATTCCCTCGGTGATAATATGATTATCTTCATTATGATAGACAATCCCCTAACACCTTGTAAATGATCTTATAAGATTTGACCTGTAGTCAGTCAATGTATGAATAATAACGACAACTCCTTAAGACAATAAAATGAATAAATTAAATAAGTAAATTTTTAATGACTTTTTGATAAGATTATACTTAGATTTTCCTAATGTATTTTCTGGTGATTTTAGCATCTGACCCCTTAACCCCTGACTGTGTTATCTCTTTAGATTCTCTTTAAACTCATAGCTGATTTCAACAGCAATAAATTAACGGTTTACTGGTCAAAGAATAATATTCTCCTCTAGTTCCTAGATGCCTGTTGATTAAAACCAGACTTACAGTCTACGAACTCTTCTGTATAACTAGAACCCTCTTTTTTTCTTTTTCTTTTTTCCCTTCTTTCCCTATTTCTTTCTCTTTTCTCTTTTTCTTTTTCTTCTTCTTATTCTCTGTTTCCTTTTCTCTTCTCTTTTAGTCCCCCTTCCCCCCCCCTTTTTGCTCCCTCCTCCATTATTTTCTCTCTTTTCTTCTATTCCCTTCTCTATTCTTGGCCGATCTAGTAAGCCCTTCAGCCTTTAAGAGTTAAATAGCTACAGCCTCTTGTGAATAGCAGTAATGTGATTAATGTGGCAAACACCTAATCATATAACAAGGATTGATACCTACCTCATTGTGTTCAACCATTGTAAAATTTATCGCCTGTGAATATGAAATTCATCTCCATTTCTCTGGAAATTTACATCTACACCATTGGAATCTGTGCATATATACAAAGGATTAATTCACCCTCTCTGTAATGCTAATAAGCAGGAATTGAGACCCACCTCGTTGTAATTAACAATGGATAAATTTGTCTTCTGTGAGTATATAATCCCTCATCATATCTATGGAAATTCATATGGATTAGGTCACCTTCTCTGTGATGCTATCAAAACTTTTTAAAATTCTGTGATAAGACTGTACATCATCTTTAAAGAACTTTAATGAACTTTAGAAATCTGTTTAATTATCTACATTACTTCATGAGTATAGCCTCAAACACTAGGATGTCTAGAGAACTTACATGTATTTTAGCTGATGAGTACGGGACTCGTTTATATGCTGTAATCTTTGCAACTTTTAATAAAACCTGTCCTTGTATGAAACGATCGTACTAAATACCTATCCATTCTTGTTGCTTCTTTCTCGCGTATATATATATATATATATATATATATATATATATATATATATATATATATTATAATATATATATATATATATATATATATATAATATATATATGATGGCATTTAGGACAGCTTCTAATCACATGCGTGAGGTCTTCCACAGAAACATGACATAGCCTCCACATACGGTTGCACCTTGGGATTACAAGAGCGTCACTGTCTCTTTTGTTCACCAGGTACTTTGTAGCAATCTCCTGTTCCTGAATTACAAACACATAGCCTTCAAAGTGTATGTATGTATGTATGTATGTATGTATGTATGGATATGTCCTGGGTATGGATTTAAACTGCATGCGATAGACGGGTTCCGGTACGGGAGTTCAATGGTTTTGAGGATTGTGCACGCATCTTTTAGCCACTAGTGTTTCCAGAGCTACTTTGACCCGGTGTAGAAATGCGTGTTATGGTTCCAGCTATGGGCAAACTTGATTGTGAACCATTGTAAATGAAAGGCTCTTTCTCACTAGAACTTCCTTCTAGGAGAAGGTAAACTCATATAAAAAAAACCCTGAAGTGCAGTTTGGTTTCTAATCATACTCTTTACTCTTTTACTTGTTTCAGTCATTCGACTGCGGCCATGCTAAAGCACCGCTTTTAATCTTTTGTAAGCCCAGTACTATCGGTCTCTTTTGCCGAACCGCTAAGTAACGGGGACATAAACACACAAGCATCGGTTGTCAAGCAATGCTAAGGTGACTAACACAGACATACAAACACACACACGCATATATATATATATATTATATATATATATATATATATATATATATATATATATATAATATATATATATATACATATATTCGACGAGCTTCTTTCAGTTTCCGTCTACCAAATCCACTCACAAGGCTTTGGTCGGCCCGAGGCTATAGTAGAAGACACTTGCCCAAAGTGCCACGCAGTGGGACTGAACCCAGAACCATGTGGTTGGTAAACAAGCTACTTACCAAACAGCCACTCCTAATGTCTGTTGTGCCACTGGTTTTATAGCTGATTGCACTGGAAACGGGGTTAAGTATTGCGCAACACTTGATTCACTCAAGACAAATTGACGCATAGGAACGTCTTGGACATTCGGAACGTTTACACGGAATTACTGAGTTTAGGAAGTGGTCGTACACGGTCACAAATTTACTTCCACCAGGGCGGCGAGCTGGCAGAAATGTTAGAACGCCGGGCGAAATGCTTAGCGGTATTTCGTCTGCCATTATGTTCTCAGTTCAAATTCCGCCGAGGTCGACTTTGCATTTCATCCTTTCGAGGTCGTTAAATTAAGTACCAGTTACGCATTGAGGTCAATGTAATTGGCTCAATCCTTTTGTCTGTCCTTGTTTGTCCACTCTATATTTAGCCCCTTGTGGGCAATAAAGAAATAATAAACGTTCGTACGCCGGGCGAAATGCTTAGCAGTATTTCATTTGTCTTTACGTTCTGGGTTCAAATTCAGCCGAGGTCGACTTTGTCTTTCATCCTTTCGGGGTCGATAAATTAAGTACCAGTTGCGTACTGGGGTTGATCTAATCGACTGGCCCCTCCCCCAAAATTTCGGGCCTTGTACCTAGAGTAGAAAAGAATTTACTTCCACAATGAAGACATAGATTGATAGATAGATAGAGAGAGAGAGATGGACAGATAGATAGATAGATACATACATACATATACATGCATACATGTGTGTGTGTGTGTGTGTGTGTGTGTGTGTGTGTGTGTACGCGCGTGTACATATATATATATCTTGTATGTATATAGATATCTTTCTCCAAGATGACACCTTACACTGTCTCTATATTGTATCTCACGAGGACTAGATATTAGTTAATGACAAGATTAATCGCGTTAATTATTAGAGACATGTGAATTTATATATTGCATAATGGGAGCTTAGTGGTATGTAAGCAGACCCTAAATCATCCCGTTAATCCCCTTCACAACTTCAGATCAATATGGTGTTAAAGATTATTTTATTTCAGTTGCTTTGTGACCTTTGCTGCTGTCCAAGATGTCGGATGGAATCGATTATATTTGATATATTTTTCTTTCTTTCCGTGGTTAAACTTTACTACACGAAAAATTTCCGCAACGAGTGATATCCTTGCATGGTGACCAGCAATGGCCACCAAGCTCTTGTGATCATACCCCTTGTGATTTATTCTTATTGGGGTATATGAAATCGCAGGTATACGTGAGGCAACAACGCACAATTCCTGAACGCAAGGCTGAAATCAGGCGTGTGATTGGAGGCATCGGATCACACATCTGTGAGAAAGTTATCGTAAAGAGGAGTGAAATGGTATGGCACATCCTTAACGAATGCCTGAAATTGGCACAATGCAAATACAAAAGACGCCATGAAAATGCCACAAGGATGATCCATTGGGAGCTCTGTGGAAATCACATCCTACAAAGAGCAAAGACGTGGTATGAGAAACCCCCAGAAGGAGTCACTGAGAATGTGAATTGCAAAATCCTGTAGGATGCAACGGAAACCGGGCATTGTTGTGATGAATAAAAATGAAAGAACATGCATGATAATCAACATAGTGTGCCCCGGTGACAACAGGATCAATATGAAAGAAGAAGAAAAAATAAACAGCTATAACGATTTCAAGTGGGAAATATGAAGGTTGTGGTCAATGAAAAGAGTAGACGTAATACCAGTACTTGGAAGTATCAGCACTCAGCTACCAACATGGCTCAAAAAGATTGGTGCAAGTGTGAAGGTAGAACACCAGCAAAAATCAGCATTGCTTGGAACTTCAAGAATTCTTTGTAGGGTTCTTGAAGTATGACCAGTAAACAAGTGTCACCTTAGTTTGCTGGCTGTGGACAGCTGACATTTTCCACTATGCCCAGCAAAATAAGCTGTGAGTTTTCATCACATAATAATAATAATAACAATAATAATAATAATAATAATAATAATAATATAATAATAATAATAATAATGATAATAATAATAATAATAATAGTAGTAGTAATAACAACAACAACAACAACAACAACAATATTTCCTTCACCTAGAGAATTATTGACTGAAAATTGTTTTGCTCGCAACGCACTCGGTCCCTGGTGCGTGAGAAACTCAGTAGAAACACAAGATTAATGATGTATTCCGAATTGAGATTCCAGCAGCTTGTAATTATAAACTTGTTGGACGACAATTATACTCTTCATACGCTTGATCGCTAAAGTCTTGCAAGTGTGGAATTAGGCAAAATTCCGAGTGATTTTGTATCCGTTGTCAGACTAGCATGGCTCTCTCTCTCTCTCTCTCCCTCCCTCTCTCTCTTTCTCTCTCTCTCTCTCTAGAAGAAACAAGACAAAAAGTGTCTGAAGGATTAATCTTTATTCTTTATATCTTGACCATATCAGCAAACCCAAAGGCACAATCACTGCTGATATAAAAAGAAACCATTTTGTTTTGTTCATTTATATCTATAAGACTATCAAAGACATTACAAGCACTGATGATCTCTTTATGTGACCAAATATTCATAGAATAAATATAATGGTGTCCCAGATAAGACCTTCTTCAGGTTTAGAGAAACCTTCAGAACACAGCCTTCCTACCTTGAGTGTGAACCCACGGGTATTCTCTTACGGTCCCTGGTTTTTTTCTGAAGTTGTATCATTAATGTCGATATTCGATCTGAACTTCAACCGCATCAATTCCATCAGTTCCGGAAAGTCCTGGGGAAATTAAGCACGACTAAATAATTTAATAATCTCACCAGCCTCGAAGAGTAAGCTAAATGTTATGGGAAATATTTGAAAATTTTAAGCCTTTAGTTGAAACAGAAACAATAAACATCCGCCAAAATCTCATGCTGATACGTGTAGCTACGAGTAAATGGAAACACCATAACCGATCGCGTTGGAACCGGCAGAGTTTGCCCTAAGTTGTGAAGTCCATATTATCAGCCCGAGTTCTGTCGAGAAATTTTAAAACATGTCTATGATGACACTGCGACAGATAGATTAATTGCGAGATAATATAATAAAACACCCTGCTGTGTAATCATTCATTGATATGTATTTAGGCAAGGATGTGTATTAAACTGTATTAAAAGCCTTACAGCCAATGTGCACAACATTCCTTTCATAAAATGGGGGTCTCTTAGTATCTGTAACTGCAAATAGCTCACAATAATTCTGCTGCTGCAAACATGGTGTGGATCACGAAATCTTATCTAATGGATTTTACTTGATTCTAAAATCCTGTTTTAACAGAATTAATGGAACCGGTACAATTGTTAGATTTTAATACACAGTTTAAGCAGGATTATTTTTGACAAAGGATATTCTCAGCAAATATTCCATTAGTGGCCGTGGTGAAAATAACAGCCCTTCACCCATCAAACTTACCAATAATTCGATCCGGTTATCTTCGATACCTGGTTTAATTGGAAATACGAATGTGAAAGAATAAGGGTACAGGTCCAATGACTGCAATGATATTTGGCTTATCATCATCATCATCATTGTTATTACTATCATTATCATTATTATTATTATTGAGTGAGAGAGCAGTGCATGCCATCAAAGTTACACTGGGGGAAAATATACGAAGCCCAGTATACCCATCATGACTATCCGTCTGATAAGGGTACACTAGACACATGCATCACAACCATATGTGCGCGACATGCTGATCTCATATCAAGATAAACAGGCACATGACTTTGCAGGTGGGGCCCAGTTAGAATTTTTTCTTTCTGGTCGAGTAACCCATATCGCTCAAAAGGTCCCTAAATAATGGTTGTTTAAGGATGTTGAACGAAACACCCATGTTTCCAGAGGTGAATTATTCAAACCCTAAAGAATTCCTCTCAACACATGGCTATGTTGCTCCCCAACTACTTCTGCTTGTGATCAGAGATGCACCTATCGTCAGCCACTAACGGACATACTCAACCGGTTAAGGTCAAACAACTGACAAGCAAATCTGTGGTATTGAGCAGAATATTTGCTGTAGCCCATCTTTTATACCAAGACAAATCTATGTACATGATAACACTCCCAATCAGTTAAGATCAGAAGCCATGAGAGCCACTGCCTGATACTGCATCAGGGCATTTATCATTATTACTATTATTATTATTATTATTATCATTATTATTATTATTATTTCATATACGCACAACAGTTTAGACTGTTGAAAAAGAAAAATTCCTAACAACGGGCTACAACAAGTAACCATAGATCCTAGGACCTTAACTATCTTAACTATCCTAGTTCTCCCTAATAACACTGTTTTCTTGAGCTGTACTAGACTAGGTTTTGTACCTATTTCCCCTATCCATCTTCTCAAATCATTAAGGATAGTTCTTAATACACCTATAACTACCTGCGCTATCCATAGTCTCTGTAACACAATGGCTAGGTCCTGGTAGTTTATTTTCTCGACCCCGAAAGAATGAAAGGCAGAGCTGACTTCGGTGGGATATGAGCTCAGAATGCAATGTGTCATGAGAAATAACGCAAATAATTTCTTCCGACGCTCTAACGATTCTGCCAGATGGCTACCTCTTCTCCTGCATTTCATCTTTTCAGTGATGTTGTGTATAATATCCATGTTGAATTATGGCTCGAAAATCATGAGTACAAAGTAAGATGAAGATAGCGATTAACATTTGATTAACACAAGGAACTGAGCAGCGAATCATTTGTAAGATGATATCCCCAAGACGTGTTACTATCTCAGAAGCGGTGGGCTGGGCCTAACTATAAAATGCTGTAAAGCAAAGAGTTCTTTGCATGTTCAGTATTTCAAGCAGCTTTGCGATGTTTGTTTATTTTCACATTTCTTGAGAGATATGTCAATATATAATTTCATTTCTGAGAGAATCTTCATACATGATATGTCTCATTTGCTGTTCCTTATAATTTACTCTCATGAGAACGTCCTTCTCTATATATTTAACTATTTGCAGGCCGACAAATCTTCATGGATATCTCGATTGTCCATGAAATACTGTCGCTCGAAAATGTCGTTATAAATTGCATCGCCTACTCATTAATTACCTGAGTAGGTATCAAAGAAACAGATCACTTTTGACATATTCACCTTCCTTTCGTATCAGTCTCCCATTTTTGTAGAGAGAACTTGGAAGAAAACGATTTGTTTTGTCAAAGATCGTATAATTTTCTATGTTTTCACTAAATATTTATTTAGACTCCTTTAACAGTATGTATGCATATTATATATATTTGTATAAGAGAGAGAGAGAGAGAGAGAGAGAGAGAAAGAGAGAGAGAGAGAGAGAAAGACAGAAATTATAGATGGATGCATGAGTATAGACAGATATGTCACCTTGCATTTCTCCATACACGTTCACACAATAATACCAGACACCACGTAATTTTACTTACTTACCCACCGTTCTGTTTTATCTTAGTCTGCTGAACAGTTAAATAACTATTCCTCAAAAACTTCAGCTGTTCCCTGCTATTTACATATCAATCACCATCTCTTCCATACTCGGCATCGTTTGGCATTCCTATTAAAATGAAGTGAACCAAGTCTCATCAAATGAAAACTGATGCAGTAGACCTTATCTCCACAGCAATTAACCCCTCTATGTTAATGATTACATCGACAACATTGTATTTGCATTGTATTGTTTTGTAATATTTTGGTGGTCTATTTGCAGTATTCTCCAAGTTGCAACCAAAGCAGACGAGCATTCAAAGTGGAGGCCACAGTGTTGCACTATCTGAAGCCACCGTATTGCCAGTTTTTTTTTTTTATTTCACGCCGATACCAGTTGGCAGATGAAGCACCGCGATCGCAGGAAGTGAGCCATGGAGCGGAAGAAGTAATAATCCATGAGGGATTTCCTCCACAATCCCAACGTCCATAAAAGAAGTGGTTCAGCAAGAGCCAGCTTCCGGAACCTGTCGCCGAAGATGGGCGTTTCCAGCAGAAGATGATGCTCTGCATCTGGTGGAATTGTGAGAGAATAATTCACTAAGAATTCGTTCTAAACGGTCGGACCATCGATGCCAACCTGTACACCGAACAACTGAAGCGGATGTGTGCCGTTGTGCGGCCAAAATACCTGACGTTGTTTAACAGAAAGCGAGCTCTTCTGCAATTGGGCAGCACGAAACCTCTCCCCGCTCGAAATAAACTTCAGGAACTTGCGGCAATCGAACTGATACCATACCCAGCATATAGACCGGACCTTGCTCCCTATGATTATTTGCAGCTCTGGAAATCTATCGACGTCTCAATGCGAAGCTGTTATTTTCAATTTCTCATAAAATCACTGAAACAGTTCATATTTCTCTAATTTAAAATGTTCATCTTTACTTTCAACGATAAATTGAACAATCCCTGCACACATTCCTTCACTACATTAGAAACATTAGCAAAACGTATTTTCCCAGAGAGCAGCAACGAATAGTTTACAATGTGCACCAACAACTGTTATTTTTACTGCGTCGAATGAGATCTTTCAGTCGGTACAATACTCTTTTACCTGGTTTTTATCGTTTTTGTAACACCTCCAGGCATTCTGGATCACTTACTAAGTACTCTATATCTCCACACATCTGTGGGTTTCCATTACACAAACTGATTTCTTGCCTGAATTCATTCTTAATCCGTTGTTATACATACGGATCCCATAAACATCGTAATTCGTACAAAATCTGAGGTAAATCTGTTCTAAAGTAAACTATGGAATATTTAAGTAACTCGTCTATGAAACAGAAATATAATGGAATTGAAAAACAGGCGTTATCCCATACAAAATAGATACGGTATCCACCTTATTAATTCGGAACTATGCTTAATTTCAACATGTTATTTTCTGCTCTCTTCAACCGGGCTACGAAGGAATGAGCAAGCTAAATTACCTAGCATATTGGGATTTAGCTAACAGCGCTTAATCGAACGAGAGAAAAGGATGTATCATTTGTTAAAAGGGATCGCCTTTAACGATTTCTCTAATGAGGTTAATTTGAGAACTCTAAAATGCCTAATTGGTTTAAAAATAAAATTATGACTATATAAATTCAGACAGAGCCAACATATATTATATATTCTAGCACAAGAAGCGTCCTCCGGGCGGTTTTCTGCGAGTTGGTTAATGATTCTCCAGCTATATAAATTTCCTGATATGTTATTTATAATTTACCCTTGAGCCCTTCAGTCGTGTAATAGTACTCACTCGTTCGTTAAATTTAGAGTATCTCTACATAAATGTGCCTTGCCGAATTGTTTCGTCATATCATTCTGAAAATGGATATTTTATTAATATTCATTTTTGAGTTTGTTTAAAAGAGAGAGATTAAGATTGCGATAAAATATAATCAATATTAATGTTTTCTATAATGTACAAGTGCTAAATTTGTTAACGTAACTGAGTTTTATGCTGAAGTAAGTTGATTTCTGCAGATCCTATGAAACACGTGCAATATCTAAAGCATTAACAAAGCTTTGTATGTTCTTTTTTTTGTGGGTTTTTTTTGTTGTAAATATGCCGTGCGTGGACTCCGCACTCTAACCTACCTGGGAGTTATGAAGTTTGTCCAACCACAACGGAGGTAGAAGTTGAGTGTGGCACCGGACTACCACGCCCATATCTTTTGGTGACGTATCACGCGTTTCTGTGGAGATCTTCATGTGTGTATGTACAAGCATACACACACATACACATACACTCACTCATACACGCACAAGCACATATACACACATCAGGGGCGTATATTCCAGGTGTGCTAGGTGTGTGCTGCACACTCATCGAAAATGGCAAATTCTTTACAAACCTCACTCATTAATTTAATCACAAATCTTAATGGAAAACTTTTGTTATCTATTCATGCTTCAAATTTTGTCGCACAGGGTGTGGCAGCAAATTCAATACAACATTAAACACCACTATATATATATGTGCGTGCGTGTGTGTGTGTGTGTGTGTGTGCATACATGTATGTATATACATACACGTGCATACGAAATGCTTTCAAATGTGTCCGACTTTATTTTTTCTCGGCAAAAGTCCTTTGGGTGGGAGGTGACACCACCCTCCATGTGCATGCTAAAAAGATCTTCGCGCCGGCAGGCCGCGTCAGTTCCTCACTGTTATGCCTAGAGTACAGACGTGTAGAGAGTGCTTGTCGGATTTTTTTTAACGAATGTATGGAACACAGATATTGCATCAAGTTTTGCCAAAAGCTTGGCGATACTCAAGCTCAAACCAACATTAGACTCAAGCCATGTAAAGCCACTGGTGACTGTGGCCAGAGAGGGCTGCTGCTGGAAGGCTATATGTGTGGCAGCAGGATTCTACTCTTTGCTATACTTCTTGAAAGAGTCAGAGGTGGTTGCTGGAGAAGTCTTACAACTTAACCAGCGCGAATTTCAGGTTGCCTGCCTCCCACAATTGTAATTTCATGGATTAATATGTGTGGGGCACAGATGAGAAAGACACCACTCGCTCTGCTTGTAATACCAAGGCCGAGCTGGTGGCCAAAATCAAGTGGTTGTTCAAATATCTTCCCAGAGACACAATGAGAAACGCATGCGCTAGGTTCTGGAGCCATCTTCAGATCATAGGCGGTTACTTCAAGTAAACTGTTCTCTCCCAACGATAAAACAGCTGATGTGTCTTGAGCTTTTAAATACTTTAAGTTTTGGAAGGGATATTGCTTTCTTTTCCTTTTATGCAAACTGTCAAAACTTAATCCGAACACACTGTATATGCATATGTGTGTGTGAGTGAGTGTGTGAGTGTGTGTGTGTGTGTGTGTGTGGTGAGCTTTTGGCTCCACCTAGTGTTTCCTCATCCAGTTTATTTCCGGTAAAGTGGAGCGGTTACTACCGTACTCAGTAGTGTTAATGGTTACGGTAAACAGAACAAATACGATGAAAATAAAATAAAACAGGGTAAGCACAAGTTTATATCGTTTGTTCCCTAGGTAAGTTTTACTGTTGCAGAAGAAGATCCAAGTGTAATTGGATGATGAATGACAACAGATGATCGGAGGAACTCTTTGTTGGATTATATTGCATAAATCAAATGCTTGAAGTTGGACAGATGGCAAGTATATATATATATATATATATATATACTCTTATGTGTGTGTGGGCGCGCGCGCGCGTATATATGATATTTCTATGCACGCACATATGCGGCCAAATACACAGCTTGATATAAATACATTTTCACGTGCTCCATGGAATATTTAACGATTTCCGATATAAGACGTAATATATGCGTGAGTGCTTGCGCACGTGTATGTGTGCGCGCGCATGTATGTGTGTGTCGCGCATTTATGTGTGCGCGTGTGTATTCACATACAATCACGTGTGTGTTTACGCGCATATGAGTATGTATGTATGTATCAGCATCATCATCATTGTTCGACCGTGGTCGAGACAATGGAATATCCCTGGAGATTACATCAGGGTAGGAGAGTGTGCGCCCTCTGGCATTGCGAGTAGATGGCTTCCAGAGGAGAAGAGTAGAAATTACCTCTTTTTCAGCTCTACAACATTGTCCAGCAAACTGGGCTCTCTTACCTTTCACAAGAGATGACACAGGTGGTAGTTTCCCATATATTTGCATTTTGGTTGGATGGCGCTTCCACGAGAGATTTTGAGCTCTCATAAGGCGAGTGTAGGTTCCATCCAACCGCCTCTCAAGCTTCTTTGATAACGTCCAGGTTTCTGAGCCATATAGTAGAATTGGTTCGACTGTGGCTTTGAAGATTTCAAGTTTGAAGTCTCTACTTAGATTTGATGACCAGATCTTATGCATGTCATTACAGGCTGACCAGTTAGAAAGTCTTTTCCAGATGATGATATGTATGACCCAAGATATTTGTAATCAGAAACTATATTTAAGGGCGCATTGTTGAGAGTATGGATGATGTAATCACTGTTGGACAAGCACTTGTTTATGTATTCAGTCTTGGCCTCATTGAGGTAAAGACCTACACAATTTGAGGCTTGTTCAAGAGATTGTAAAAGAGACTGGACATTGGAGAGAGAATCACTGATAAGAGCGATGTCGTCAGCAAAGTCAGTGTCTGTCAAGTACTCAGCTGCGTGTCTGGAACTTCTTCTTGGTTTTATTTCAAAGCCCTTGCCAGAGATGGTGTCAACTGACATACGCAGCACATAATCAACAACAATGATGAAAAGAAATGGAGCGAGTGTGTCTCCCTGCAGTATTCCGGCTTTGATTGAGAAAGATGATGTTTCTCCGTCAGGGGTTAAGATGGTTGAAGACGTATCTGTGTAGAGGACCTTGATGGCAGAAATGATTTTGTCTGGTATCCCATAGAGCTTAAGGATTTCAAACATCTTGTACCTATCTACAGAATCGAACGCTTTAGAAAAGTCTATAAATACCATTGCAAGATCGCGATTAAATGCTTTTGATTCTTCAATAAGTCTGCGTAGGCATAGTATCTGGCTCAGCGTTGAGCGCCCATGTCTGAATCCATTTTGGTTCTTTCGGAGCAAAGGTTCAACAAAAAGGACAAGACGATTTAGGATCAGTTTGTTGTACAGTTTTTCAGCAATTGACATTAGAGATATACCCCTGTAGTTGGTGACGAGGGATAAATCGCCTTTTTTGGGTATTAGGATGATTTGAGATTGGTGCCAAATCTTTGGAGCGACAAAGGTGGAAAGTGTGTGGTTGCAGAGGTTGAGCAAAAGTGTGTGAAATCTATCATCCTTCCAAATTATAGCTGGGATGTTGTCGGGACCAAATGCTTTCGAAGCTTTTAGTTCAAATATGGCAAAAGGGGAGGTGTTGATGTCCAGCGTGTCTGATATAGGCACACTTGGAAGAGTGGGGTTATCAGGGATTTTGGCATTCTTCCCAATGAAGTTTTTAAAATGGGTTGACCAATTTTCTAAACGCTTCTTAGCTGATCCCCCTTTAATTCTAATTGATGACCCAGAATTTTTGCCTGATAGGTTTTTGATGGATTTCTAGGCGAGATGGTGTTTTTTACTAATGTGCTCTTTGGATAGTTTACTAATTTTGCGTTCAAGTAAGCCTCATCAAGATTCTTCTTGGCAGCTATGAGTTGGATCTTCAGTGACTGGGATGGAGAACGGTGGTAAGCTAGTGATATAGACTTTAGATGGTTTCTGGCTTCGATGTATGTATAGATGTATGTATAGATGTATGTATGTATGTATGTATGTATGATGTATAGATGTATGTATTACGTCCAAATGTAAAAATCTGAGACTTTCTAAAATCTTGCCTGCCTCTGTCCTACTTTCAGACACTCACAAATAATCTTCTGATCGATGTAACTCGTTTTATCCTGTGACAACGAAACAGAAGCAATAAATGCATATATTTTCATTATTACAACAAACCATTTCCTCTTTTGCTTCTTTATGGTTGCGGTCTAATGGGACTCTTCCTTGACTTGTTTTGCCGCATTAATACTTCTGGCCACATAACACATTTCTAACAGGGCATCTCCCAGTAACTTGAGCTAAATCTAACGATATAATATATTTATATCGAATTCATTGGATAATTAATGGTAGTACTTAGAGTACGGTGCAGTCTTACACCAACTAGCACGCTAATTCAATTTATCTTTCTGTTGTTCTTTCTTTTTTATAACGCTCTTACAACATAATATATTGTGTGCTGGTTGTTGAGTCTACATTCAGAATATCGCAATAGAAGTTTATATATGTTTGTGTGAGTGTGTGTATGAGTGAGCGTGTGTCTGTGTGTGTAATTATGTACGTGCTCTACAATGTTTGGCAGAAAGTGCTGATAAACCACTGTATCCAGGAGCATTACGTTAATATGCAATATTGATCGGCGCAACTATCAGCGTCTTATCTGAAACTTTACCACAAAACATGTCTCTAACTTCGCTTCATCACGAACAACATATTGGAAACAAATTATTAATAGCTAACTATATTTTTCTTAGAGAAGGCTATTCTACCATATTAAAACCTAAACATCTCAGGGAGTGAATAATAATAATTGTCCAGATTGCTTAAAACTATTGGCCAAGCGCTTCAAATAAATCATTCTCATTAAATAAATCTCTGATAGTAATCTTCTGCAGATGGGAGACAAATACACTCTTTCTATATGTTTGATGTGATAAATCACTCTGGTAAATCCCAGTGAAGTTAAGTCCCCTTAAGTGATAATACCTTGATATATTAGCTACAATAGATTGTTGTTGTTCTTGTATCAGTAGTTTAAGCAGACGTCAGCCATGATTAAGCAGACCAACGATCAAACGCTCTGTGGCCAGAACCCTCTCGTCTGTTTGTATATCCAGGATTACGTTATACAGCGTATTTTTTTTACTTCTCTTTTACACATTTGGCATTTGATTTGACGGCAGTATAGCTGTTATTTCTAGCAGGTCCAATGGTCTTCTGGCGACGTACAGAGAATTTCTCATCTGATTTCCATTTGAAGTCAATTCCATTTTCTATCTCTGCCAAAGTACATACGTTCATGCATGTTGTTCTCTACATTTACATGCAATAGCAGTAACGGCGAACTAATTGATTTAATTAATAACTAATGAGAAGTGTGTTCTATGAGGAAATAACTGGTTTATCAAGGACATACTCTGTACACTTATATAACGTTCTTGTAATTAGCTTCGTGTGGACAACTCGTTTCTGCTGTGTTTTACATGTTTGCATTCTTTTTAACAGTTCTAAAAAAAAAGTCACATTAAGACTTTACTCCATCTGTCTTACAGTAAGCAATGCTGAGGCAACAGTTTTTCAGGAATGCTTAAGAGTGAGTTCGAATAGCCTTCTGCATTCCACTGTCATCCCCACCCCAGGACAGTTCTTGTCTATTAGTAGAGGACAGCAGGAACTACACGTATGTTTTCGGATGCCGACGGAAATATTTGTTTCTATGAATATGTAATAAAATGTTGTACTTGTCATGGCTTTTATCATTAAGAAGGAACGACCGATGTTGTTACTAAGACACAGCTCAACCCCGATTAAGCAATTCCAGGAATTCAAAAGCATTCCAACCACAAGTACACTTTCTTTAAAACGCAGTTCATATTATCTAACGTGTCCTTCTCTTTTTAGTTGTTATTTGGTGGAGATTTCACTGCTATTTCTAACATGGCGAGCGACTACAAACAGGCTCCCTCGTTGTTATTGTTGTTCTTCAGCCTAAACCAGACTTACGATCAAAACCATTGCGGCCATGAACGTCCTGTCTTTGGTGCAGATCTCTTAGTGTGGAGAGAACCTGTGGAAGAAGTAGACTCAGGAAGATATGTGACAAGGTGGTGAAACATGATCTTGGAACGTTGGGCCTCACAGAGGAAATGTAGCCGATACCAGTGTCGCGCAAATGGCACTCGTGCCAGTGGAGCATAAAAAAGCACTTTTCGAGCGTTGGACCTCATGGAGGCAGTGACAAACGACTGAGACCTTTGGCAACATGCCGTGCTTGAGAAGAAGACCCATCAAGCCAGTGGAAATCGTAGTCGTGGCAGATACTGGTGTCACGCAACTGGCACCGGTGCCGGTGGCACGTAACAGAACACATTACACTCTCGGAGTGGTTGGCGTTAGGAAGGGAATCCAGCTGAAGAAACTTTGCCAAATCAGACTGGAATCAGGAACGGCACCTCAACTTGCCAGCCCTGATCAAACCATCCAACCCATGCCAGCATGGACAATGGACACAATGGATGTTAAATGATGATGATGATGATATATACAAGGTGGTATCAGAAACTTTCAGAACTATTTATGTTTAATTAAAAAGAAATTATTTACTTAAGTCTTAACATCATCTCCTTCGAATTAGCTACCTTTTGCAGCAAAACACCGATTCCAGCTTTCCTACCATTTTTGGAATACGGCCTGGAAGTCGTTTTCCCTCAACGTGTTGAGGACCTTCTGTGATTCGCTCTTTATCTCGACAACGATGTTAAAACAGCGACCTTTGAGCTGCATTTTCATCATTGGCAAGATATGGAAGTCCGTAGGTGCCTAAATCAGGTGCTTATAGGGCGGTTGCCGAAGCGATTCTATGTTGTTTTTAGAGAAAAACTAATGAGTGAAGCGAGCTCGATGACAAGAGTGCATTATTGTTGTCGTTTTCGCTAAATGTCCTCTCTCAAACACTTCAAAGCGTCGCGGTAGAACTCTCGACTGGCTGTCTGGCCCCAGGGGACGAATTCTCGATGCACAGTACCACATTTCCAGGTCTTCCAGGGACGTTCTTCCGCTTTTGAAGCAGCCACGTGGTTTCGAGTTCCATCCCAATGCACAGCATATTGAGCAAGTATCTTCGACTGCAGACACGGGCATACCAATATCTTACGAGTGAGTCTGGTAGATGGAAAGTACGTGAAAGCCTATCGTAGCTGGGTGGTAAGAAGCTTGCTTTCCAACCAGATCCACCTTGACTCTTCGGCTATAGCCTTGGGCTGACCAAAGTTTTCTGAACGGATTTGACAGACGGAACCTGAAAGAAAGCTGTCGTAAATATATCTATGTGTGTGACATTGCATCTGTGTTTGTGTCCCACTAACACTTGACAACCGGTGTTGGTGTGTTTACATCCCGTAGCCTAGCGATTCCGCCTAAAAGTTTGATAGAATAAGTACAGGTTTTTAAAAAATCCTTGGTTCCAAACGTTCCAGTAAAACATTTCAAGGCGGTACCCCAGCATGGTCGCCGTCAGATGACTGAAACAAGTGAATGATTAAAGATAAACGTGAGTGTATGTGTGTGTGTGTGTGTGTGTGTCGTCGTCGCACTCCGTCGGTTACGACGACGAGGGTTCCAGTTGATCCGACCAACGGAACAGACTACTCGTGGAATTAACATGCAAGTGGTTGAGCGCTCCACAGACCCGTGTACCCTTAACAGTGTGTGACAAGGCTGGCCCTTTGAAATACAGGTACAACAGAAACAGGAAGAAAGAGTGAGAGAAAGTTGTGGTGAAAGAGTACAGCAGGGTTCGCCACCACCACCCTGCCGGAGCCTCGTGGAGCTTTAGATGTTTTCGCTTAATAAGCAATCACAACGCCCGGTCTGGGAATCGAAACCGCGATCCTATAACCGCGAGTCTGCTGCCCTAACCAATGGGCCATTGCGCCTCCAACATATATATATATATATATATATTTATATATATGTGTGTGTGTGTGTGTGTATACTAGTGCATGTATGTATGCATGTGCGTATGTATCTCTCTCTTTCTCTCTCTCTATATATATACATACAGAAGCACACACACACATACGTGCATACATACATTCATATATACATACGAGTATATGTATGTGTACTTGCAGGCGCCTTTGTTTTGACTCCACCCGGATTGGCAACCGATGTTGGTTTGTTTGCGTCCATGTAAACTAGCGGTTCGGCAAATGAGACCAATAGAATTTGTACAATACTTTGAAAACCGTACTGAGGTCAATTTGATCTACCAAACCCTTTGAGATAGTGCCCCAGTATGGTCGGAAATCAATGGCTGAAACAAGTGAAAGAATGACTTAATTATTCGATAGTCCAATCAATTGATCTCTATACCCGTATCGATAGGCTTCAGAAGACAACAGGACGATTTTACAGCGATTGGTATCCTATGATCTAACCATCATGCTAAATGATTTTCTTTCCGCATATAAACGAAAAAAAAAACATATTTAGAAGTCAATCAGCTCCAAGTGGTGGCTGTTACACTGTTACCTGATCTGTTAGAAACAGCAACCGAATCTCATGCGAATCACACTCCAACGTTTTACAAAAGAAGGGCACATTTGATAATATAATGCCAAAAATATTGTCTGAGAAAAACGTCGAGATGACCATAGATAACGTGCAGTTGATTCAAAGATCTGCTTGATGAGAACAGTGTCAAAGAGTGATCTGTAAGACTGACTGGAGGGCACAGAACTGACGACCACAAATAATTCAAAATATACGGGATCTAGAAATATAAGGACCATTTTATGTCACGTAAGTTCTGAAATATGATTAACCAAATTTTCTGAAACCACTGTATTAATCATATTCGTTCCCCGTGCAAAATACGAGTATCTGATTTTTATTTGAGACGAGAGAACAATAGATACTCTGTAGTGTAATTCAATTCGATTTTTCCCTCACTAATCGATGTCTATTTACTACGACACTATATTAACCAAACGAGGTCATAACAAGACCGGAACATGTATGAAGTTGTCTACAGTTAAAACAATATTTTGACATTTCAAGGCGGCAAGCTGGCAGAATCGTTAGCACGCCGGGCGGAATGGTTACCAGTATTTCGTCTACCGCTACGTTCTGAGTTCAAATTCCACTAAGGTCGACTTTGCCTTTTGTCTATTCGGGGTCGATTAAATAAGTATCAGTTACGTACTGGGATCGATGTAATAGACTTAATCCCTTTGTCTGTCCTTGTTTGTCCCCTCTAGGTTTAGCCCCTTGTGAGCAATAACGAAATAAATATTTTGACTTTTCTTCAGCGTGTATTTCAGATTAGACCTTTCTAATGATCCGCGTATTCAATATGGTAGCAAAACATACATAGATACATACATATATACATACATATATCCATACCGCTAATATCGAACAGTAAGAATGAATGCATTGCTAGATAAATATTCTTTATTTTGAGTTAACAACGACTAATAATGGCTGAGAAATTTCTCTCGGCATGAAACCGATGACAGCCTTGTTTAACCCACAAAGGAATTGTATGCGTGTGTGTGTGTACGTTTGTGTGTGTGTAAGAGAATGCATGGCATGCATGCACATATATGATCGCAGGTGTGTGAATGTGTATTTGCATGCCATGTGTGTGCATATATTTGTGTGTCTAATCCTCAGGTTAGAATCTGGAGAGTGCGTGAGGAAAACATATCCAGCTGCATTGATCATAAAATTAATTAGATTTGATTAGGTTTATTGAAATGATGCAACATTAACAATGTTTGTTTGTTTTTTTTATCTTCCTCGTTTTTAATTTTCGTTCATCTTTCTATCTTGGGATGATATACTTAATCCGTTACTCGGCTTAACACCCCCAACTGGCCTTTTATCTCAGTTACCTTTCGCAGAGTCCACGCGGGTGCAAACATTTTACTCTCGTCCCCAAGATTTAAGGACATCAAAGTTTTTCTCTCTTTACATATACCAGTTCTATAAACGATGCACGAAGGGCTTTGTTAATGTCCTTCTGCCAGTGCACAAGCCACGAAAGTATATAAAATATCTATATACACCATGTATGAAGTGTTAATCCGAACGTGTACCAACCATACAAAGAAAAAAAGCTACGCTTTAATCAGCTACCAATTAATCAAGCTGATCCGTTAATCTTTCAGTAAGTAATCCTGAACCAACAATACATATCCAAAGGCAATCACAAATTATGTCATTTCGATCTGTACAGTAGTTGCAAACTATTTATATATCTACATTTATGTATATATATTTTTACCGATTTACAGAGAAAGAAAATCACTTGCAATATTCGCATGCCTATAGTGGCTAAGTATGTATGTATGTATGCATGTTTGCATGTATGTATGTATGTATGTATTATGTATGTATGTATGTATGATGTATGTATGTATGCATGCATGTATGTATATGTATGCATGTATGCATGTATGTATGTATATGCATGCATGCATGTATGTATGTATATGTATGCATGTATGTATGTATGTATGTATGTATGTATGTATGTATGTATGTATGTATGTATGTATGTATGTATGTATTTGTCACCTCTATTTTTTAATTATTATAAATCCACTGAGGAAGGAGCCGGTTTCCAACAAAGATACAAGGCACCATCTTTGTGAGTAGTTAGTAGAGACAAATTCACATTTGGAACTTGAGAAAAGTCTTGCATATTTTTACTGTTCCACTCACAGACTGCACTTGTAATGTAAGGATCAGCCGGTCGAGTTCTCTTTCTGAAAATCCCAGTTTATCCAGATTCTCTTTTAAGCATTTACTAACAAAACCTAGTGCTTCAATTATTATTGGTATGAATATGAATTTATAGTCTGGATATCGAAGCTGGAGGTTTCGAAGCAGTTGTCCATAGATATCCTCTTTTTCTTTGATTTTCAAAGAGATATTTATATCTGCAGGGCAGCTCAATTCTATGATAGTACATCCCTTTGCCCCTCAGCTCCAAACAGCAATATCCGGCCTGCTATGTTTACGTTTGATAGAAGTTTTGATGAGAAAATTCCACCAGTATGTATGTATGTATGTATGTATGTATGTATGTATTATGTGTGTGTGTGTATGTATGTATGTATGTGTGTGTGTCTGACTGACTGTCTGTCTGTCTATCTATCTATCTATTTACCTATCTATATCTATCTATATATCTAGCTACCTATATAGGCACACATATATACAAGGTGCGGTGGGTAAATTGTCGCGCTTTTATATTTTTAATTTGCGCATGCACATTGTTTGTTTTTCATTTTGTCGACTACACAGTATAGTAGTGTCAGTTGAGTGCCGTCTCTGAGTAAAACAGCACCATGGCACATTCCATTCTGCCAGAAAATTGGAAAAGACATGCCGTACTCCTTGGCTTTCGCGCCGGAACCTCCAAAACGAACGTTTCAGGGTGTTTGGGTGTCACTCTGAGGATAGATGTACCGGGAGTGACAAAAATCAAACTTCCAGTCAACATCATGGTGCTTAGAGTGATCGCTAGTGATGGCAACGTTATGTTGCCATTCGTCTTCCCACACGGCCTCAGACTCAACACGGAGGCCTACATCGAGTGTCTGGAGGAGGTAGTGCTGCCCTGAGTCAAGAGGCTGGCTGCTGGAAGACCCTATGTCTGGCAACAGGATTCTGCACCATGTCACACAATCAGGAGAATCCAGTCATGGCTGTCGGACAATGTCTGCGACCACATCACCCCTAACATCTGGCCACCTAACTCTACAGAATGCAACCTACCTGATTATTATGTGTGGGGAGCAGTTGAGAGAGAGAGAGAGAGAAAGACCAAAAAAACTCCTTGTATCACCGAGATGAACAAAAGGCAAGGATTATGGCAGCATTCACCAACTTAAACAAGGAACCATCCAGAAGAGTTGCAGGAGATTCCAAAGTCATCTGGAGGTTATGGTTGAAGCCAATGGCGATTTTATTGACTAAATTTACTCTTTAGTATTTCAAGATATTTTTACGTCATTTTGGTAAATATATCTGTTAAAATTAGACGACATTGTTATTTTCCTTTTTGCGTTATTTAGACATTTTATTCACCGCACCCTGTGTGTGTGTGTGTGTGTGTGTGTGTGTGTGTGTGTGTGTGTGTGTGTGTGTGTGTGTGTGTACATATACAAGTATTTATGTATGTATGTATGCGTCTGTTTCTCTCTTTCTCATTCTCTCTCTCTCCCTCTCTCTCTCTTATCTGTACTCGTGTGCGTGTATGTTACACAGTAGTGCCGAATCAAAAATATATCTGCATAGTCTCTTGCTGTCTTCTCTGCGATCATAGAAGAATGTTTATTAAGCACACACCATAATAATAATAATAATAATAATAATTATTATTATTATTATTATTATTATTATTATTTGTTTCTTTACTACCCACAAGGGGCTAAACACAGAGAGGACAAACAAGGACAGATAAACGGATTAAGTCGATTACATCGACCCCAGTGCGTAACTGGTACTTAATTTATCGACCCCGAAGGATGAACGTGCCTATAATAATTAGTGCATTGGGAACTGGTTGAAAGAGATTAGAAGAGAATGTCCTGTAGAGCTTCTACAGAAAGTTGCCTCTTTGGGCCAGTGAAGATTATCAGGAGGAGTCTAAGCACTAGAAAGTTAGTAGATACCTAAGATTAAAGGTAGTAACCCGCTACCTAAGAATAAGACCAAATCTGAGTCAAATAATAATAATAATAATAATATAATAATAATAATGATAATAATAATAATAATAATAATGCCGACCAAGTAATACCAGAGTGCTTGACAATGTGTAGGACAGCACTGCGCTTGAAAAACATCGAAAAGGGCAATACGGTAGACAATTACAGGCCGATATCCTATTTGCCACTTATGTGGAAATTATTGACTGGAATAGTCGCAGAGTCAATGTACATGAGCAGAAGGGTTGCAAACGTAAGTGAAGAGGTACCAAGGATCAACATCTGGTAGAGAAAACTGTACTTAGAGATTGCAAGAGGAGGAAAAGTAACTTAGCCATGTCATGGATCGACTATCGTAAGGCGTACGATATGATCCCATATTCTTGGATTATGGAGTGTATGAACCTATTTGGTATTTCATCCATCGAATGTTGAGCGATTGCTTGGAAAAAGTATGGCGAAATGAAGGACGGAACTGACAGTATATGGAAGTTTAGGGACTACAGAAATTAGGAGAGGCATCTTCCAAGGGGACTGCCTGTCTCCACTGATCTTTGTACTGTGCATGATACCACTAACACTAATTCTGAGGAAAGCAAAGGCTGGGTGTGTATTCAAGAGCCGCCAACAAAAAGTCAACTTGTTATTCATAGAAGACTTCAAACTTTATGGTAAAGATGAATCCCACGTCAGTTCCCTCGTTGATACGGTGTATACTTTTCGTTGCGAAAGAGAGCAATAAAAATTGCTAGTGAGTTTATGCATAATACCCAGGTTGAACAGCATGATGGAAGTGCGGCAACTGTTTTTTGCAAAGAAGGTGAAATGAATAGCAAAGCAAAAAGCATTGGAACAACTAGCCGATAGGTGAGAACAAAAACCTCTGCATGGCAAACATGTGGCCCGTATCAAACAAGCTACAAGCTGATGTAGACCAGAAGCACATCTATCAGTGGCTACGAAGGTCAGTGCTAAAGGCAGAGAGTGAAAGCTTTATCTTGGCTGCTCATGATCAGAGCTTATTGACCCGGAACTATCAAGCCTAAGTGATGAAAAATGGAGTAGACCCAAAGTGCCGATACTGCAACGATGGGATTGAAACAGTGGGCCACCTAATCTCTGGGCGTAAGGTTTTAGCACCTGTAGAGTACAAATTAAGATATGACAGAGTTGGCCAATATTCACATTATAGAATCAAAACTGCTGACAAATGATACAAGCACTACCCTGAAGGAGAAAATGTAACTATTGTTTAGGACTTCCCAATATGTACAGGTCGGACCATCAAGGCAAACAAACCAGATATTTTTGCGAAAGACCAAAACAATAAAATATGTTTATTGATTGACATGAGCATACCCCGTGACCATAATATGTCGGCAAAAGAATTTGATAAGCTCAGAAAATAATAAAGATTTGCTTATCGAAGCCGAAAGGATGTGGCATCTCAAGATGGTTGTAATACCAGTGATTGTAGGAGCACTTGGAATGATCAAAACAGGAACTGAAAATGATTTGAGAATGATCCCTGGCTTACCATCCATACAGGATGTGCAAAAGATTGTCTTAACTGGTAACTGGTCACACGTACTGAGAAGAGCATTGTCGCTGTGAATTTTCTTTCCTTTATTTTATTTGTTCACTTTTCTATTGTCTCTTTTTTCTCTATCACATAGCTTTGTAAATGTTTTAATGTTTGTTTTAATGGCCTACCAATGTATACAGTGAGTTTCTCTGCCCTAGGTATCAGGAAGACACCCGGCAAGAACTGGAAACAATTGAAAGAAAATTATAATAATCCTTTCTAGGGGAGGCACAAGGCCTCAGATTTGCGGGAGGGGACAAGTCGATTACATTGGCCACAATGTTTCACTGGTGCTTAATTTATCGACCCCGAAAGGATGAAAGGCAATGTCGACCTCGGCGGAACTTGAACACGGAACGTAAAGACAGACGAAATACCGATAAACATTCTTTCTGCGCGCTAACGACTCTACCAGCTCGCTGCCTCAAAAAGAGGGTGATAATATTAATAATCATAATAGTAAGCCTTTCTGCTAGAGGCGGTTAGGCCCGAAATTTTATGGGAAATAATGATTTTTATGTCAAGTTTATTTTAGTGTATGGTTTAGCACACTATTGAGGAAGTAAAGTGGAAATAAATTCAAAATCAAAATAAAAACAAGAACGGGGACGACATAAAGCCCTTTCTGGATACGTAAAGTGCAGAAAAATCCGATTCGATCTTGTAGAGCAAGGGAGAATTGTGTGTGCCTGTGTGTGTGTGTGAGAGAGAGTTTGTGTGTGTGTGTGCGCATGCGTATGTGTAATTATTAACAAAAAAAAGAAAACAATGCTCAATACTGAAAGATGAAGTATGACTTAACTCACTGGAATTTGTATCCTTAGAATTGACCTTAAATACCTCGAACCGGTCTTTGGACGATTATAGAGAATACCAGATTATTACATGTCATTTGGCAGATAACTTTGGAAATATACTTTTGCCACCATCAGGAAATATGGCATTACTTACAATAATTATAAATTAACTTTTATCAAATTTGTTGGTGCTTATACAAAATCATGTAATTAATAATATTTCATAGAAAAATATTTATTATCTTAAGTTATAATAAAAAAAAAACAATAAATTTCTTATTTGTATACTCTCTTTTACTCTTTTACTTGTTTCAGTCATTTGACTGCGGCCATGCTGGAGTACCGCCTTTAGTCGAGCAAATCGATCCCGGGACTTATTCGTTGTAAGCCCAGTACTTATTCTATCGGTCGCTTTTGCCGAACCGCTAAGTGACGGGGACGTAAACACACTAGCATCGGTTGTCAAGCAATGCTAGGGGAACAAACACAGACACACAAACATATACACACACATATATATATATATACATATATACGACAGGCTTCTTTCAGTTTCCGTCTACCAAATCCACTCACAAGGCTTTAGTCGGCCCGAGGCTATAGCAGAAGACATTTGCCCAAGATGCCACGCAGTGGGACTGAACCCGGAACCATGTGGTTGGTAAGCAAGCTATTTACCACACAGCCACTCATATTCATAATAAATATCTAAAATATTCTTTTCTACTCTAGAACATTTCTGCGCCGCTTATGCTTTCTCTGTAATCTGCCCTTTACTCTCTCTCTCTCTCTCTCTCTCTTTCTCTCTCTCTCCCTGTCTCTCTCTCTCTCCCGCTTCTCTTTATCCCATGTAAAATGTGACAGGTGAAATCAAACAGCCAACATTTATATCGGTTATTACTAAATAAAGGTGAAAATTGGTATACACTGACCATGCAATAAAAATGTGTTAATATCATAGTGAGTGTTGGTTAATGTGAAATAAGACGAGGATATTTCGGGACAACATTGAGAGCTAGCGTGTTAATGATAGGGATAATTCATACAGAAGAATTCTCTAAACGTTTAAGGTGTCTTTAGGAGGGAATTTTAGATGTGGATATTCTATTTCCTCAGCTTTTGTAAATTTTGCTCTTGCAGTCAACTTTTTGAAGAAAGACAGTTACGGTAAAAGAGTTATAATGGCCTCTGTTCTTCGGTGCTGCTGCTTTCGCATCTCTACTTCTCAGCTAACCCCGACCTACACTTCTCTTTCCTCGTCAGCCTTGTTGCGTCCATTTCTCCACCCCTCGTCCATACACTAATCCCTTGCATAGTCCTTCCTCGCCGCTGTTCTATTCATTTCTTTCCATCAAGCGTTGACTTGTAACAGTTTGAATGGAAAAATTAACAGCATCAACTTCAACGTGCACGTGTCTTAGGTACAGCCCCTTCCTCCGGGCTCAGCAACTGAAAATTAAAAACTTCGGGGGATGCTTGCTATGACCAGGCATTTCTGACCAATTCTTTAATCTATTGCCATTTCGAAATAATATCAATATTTTCGCATTCAAACAAGGCTAACCGCACACACATTTATATACATATATACGACGGGCTTCTTTCAGTTTCCATCCACCAAATCCACTCACAAGGCTTAGGTCAGCTCTAGGCTATAGTAGAAGACACTTGCCCAAGGTGCCACGCAGTGGGACTGAACCCGGAACCATGTGGTTGGTAAGCAAGCTACTTACCATACAGCCACTCCTGCACCTTTATATTCTAAATTCGAATCTAACTGAGGTCAACTTTACCTTTCGTCGTTGCCTTTCATTGTATTCAGGTCGATAAATAAAGTACCACTCCTATTCTAAGGACGATTTTTTCGCTTTTACTCATTGATTCTGTTCGTCTTTGCGTAAAAATCAGCTGTGGTTACAGCTGAAGATGGATGGGTTCCACCAGAAACACCATGTGTCATAAGGGTGCTCCTACGATTCTATCAAGGTGTTGAGAGCGCTGAAGGTAAAGCAACGCAAGGCAAATGTAGGTATCAGTTCATAAAAAAATGTTAAAGCTATTTTTTCGCAATACGACCTAAGTCCTTTGGGGTGCAGTTATTTTCCGGTTGAATTTTAGTTCCAATAGGTTGTAGCTTTCGAGAGACAATTACCGTTAGGAGTGAAACTGTTTGGAGAGGGAGTTTAATTCCGTTACAGTTAGGGGAGGCATTGTTTTTGTTCGATATATTTCTGACATTTTAGTAGATAATGCAATTTTCAAAATGTTTGCGATTTGATTAGTTAATTTAATCTTTTTTGTCGGTTAAAAAGCTTATGATATGATTTATTAAAAAATGGCAAGAATTTCAATTTAGGAATAATTTGGCAATGCAGATCTCTAACAAAACATGTTCCTTGACAACACTCTCTCATCGAAATTTCAAAACTTCGATATTCACAACTGATTCATTCGGAAGGCAGAACTGAAAAAAAAAAATTTTTTTTCTCCACCAGTGGAAGGTCGTTAACCATTATTACCAAATTGGAATTGTTTCACTGCTTCCACAAAATCTGTAAAAGTGAAGAAATAATATTTACGTACATCGCTGGCTCTGCTGTCAGCCAGACTATTTAGTGCTTTACTAAGAAGGATGTGTATCAATTTTATAGAATCCTCATATCACTTATAGCCAAGCGCTCTCAAGGTACCACAATCAGGGCTCATTCTATGAACGAACCTGCAATGTTCCTTTTTAATTTTTTCCTTTCCTTTTTCTTTTTGTACCACGAGTGACCAGAACCAGGAAAGTGGGAAAAGTAACATCAGAACATCAGGCTAACTGAATCACGCACGTCAAATGTTGTCTTCAGTATCCACTTATAAATGTACGTGGAGGCGCAATAGCCCTGTGTTTAGGGCAGCGGACTCGCAGTCGTAGAATTGCGGTTTCGATTACCATACCTGGCGTTGTGAGTGTTTATTGAGCGAAACAACTAAAGCTCCACGAGGCTCCGGCACTCTTTCACCACAACTTTCTCTCACTCTTTCTGTTGTACCTGTATTTCGAAAGGGCCAGCCTTGTCACACACTGTGTCACGTTGAATCTTCCCGAGAACTACGTTAATGGTACATGTGTCTGTGGAGTACTCAGCCACTTGCAGGTTAATTTCACGAGCAGGCTGGAACCCTCGTCGTCGTAACCGACGGAGTGCCACGATGAATTTACATAGTGAAGACCCATAACACTACGGAATGTTCACATACTTGACCTGTTATACTTAATACATCATGTTTTGTAAAAACTTACTTCAACCACTTAAAATCTTTCTTCCATGAATATACTGTTGATACATACGTCATGATGGTAACAGAAAGTTGTTGATAATGTCGGGGAATGAAATAGCTTAGTATTTTGATGAATCCTGTTTTGAGTCTTATGTCTCATAGGGACAATTCTTCATTAATTTGGAAATACAATGTGTAAAATAAGCAACCTTAATCCTGGCGAGATTTGTAACTTTTTAACTGAATTTTGGTTAGAGTTGTATCAGGACCAGTGGCTTTCTTAGTTTTCAGTTCCTGCGATGTCTTCATAATGCCGTTTGCTTCCAAAATTACATTCTGCAGTGTTGTAACAGAAGAGTTCTTACCAATTGTGGTTGGTCATTAGCATTTTGCAGATGTCATCTTTCTGTAAAGGCCTGCCAAAAGAACACTGATATTTTTTATCTGATGTTTTCTCTGTATGTGTGTGTGTATGTGTGTGTATATGTATGTATGTATATATGTATGTATGTATGTATGTATGTATGTATGTATATATGTATGCATGTATGTATGCGTTTGTGTGTGTGTGTGTGCGTGTGTGTGTGTGTATGCATGTGTCCGTATTTTGCTCAATGATGGAATTATATTAGCATTGTACGATTCACTGAAACGCAGTAAGGCGCAATTACGACTTCGATTTATAGAAAGGCGGTAACTAACAGTAATATATATATATATATTATATATATATATATATATATATATATATATATATATATATATATATATATAATATATATATATATATAAAACAAGTATTGAATCTTTCAAAAGTTATGGAGAAGTTAATAAACAATAACAACAACAAAAAAAGAAAATAGCTGTAATAATAAAAAAAAAGTCGGTTCAGATTTTGGCACTGGACAAAATAGCTTCACACAATTTCATCAGCAATATTAATAATCTATGAACAAGCTCTGTCTGTTGCACGCATTGGCTTCATATAATTGAATTTGTCCTTAGATTTTGAAAATGTCCACTGCAAGCTATGAGTTTGCAAAATGTCGATATAACAAAACGTTTCTGTTTTTAGCTGAAGGATTAGCTTAAAGATTGGAGCCAGATGGTGGCAGACAGCATAGTTTAATCCAGCAAAAATCCATATTGTGGGGGTGGAAGATACAACAACACACCCTCATTGGCTCCTTCCTTATTCCTCATGCTCATACAAAATATACTTTCCGCAAAGCTCGTGCCCTAGTATGGCCACAACTTCTGCTTGAAAGAAGCAAAACTATAAAGTATACACAATTGAGGCTAGAAAAGAAAAAAAAAAAACGAAAGTATTTTATAAGATTTGGATTCCATATATTACTCGGCAGGCAAATAATGCCTTTAACCCTCCAACATCTTGGGTTCTTCGTTAAGCACAAAAGCCACGAGACAAAATTTATTTTTTGACCTATTAATATTAGCTGTTTCTACCATGATTTCTTTACAACCACATCAAATACAAGTAATCTCGATTACGTCACACAATTCAAATATAGGTCATTTTGCTTACGTCACACACATCAAAAGTAGGTCATCTCGTCTAAATCATACACAGGTGGCTACTTATTGATTGATTTATATTTTATAATTCTTTTTACTGAACACTACCTTCACCGTTTACAGACTTGAGCTGCTTCACTGCATTTAAGACGGTGAGAATAATAAAGAAAGGTCTGCACCATTCGAGCAGAGCAAAAAGGGAAGAGAGCAGTTTGTAGCTATAGTCGAAATACACACACACACGTAAATATAGTCATGTGTGTGTGTAAACGAAACACAACATGAAAGTAACTTTGGCTCAATGCATCGGGAAACATGAACGCAAGTAAAGGGCACACATGATAAAAATACGTAAAAGACAGGTGAAACGAAAATGTTCATCAGCTATGTCGCTAGGTATTCTAACAGTTTCTATACTTTGAAACAAAACTGCTAACTTGGTGGCGTCGACAAGCTATTGGATGCTGTAAGGCACAAAAGCAGGTAAGATAGAGTGGAAAGAAAGCAAAAACAGGGGAATGAGGTACGATTAATATTAGCGACTGGGATAGAAAATAAGGAAACCATAGTTGTTCATGTGATGCAATTAAATGAAATAAAAGAATTCATTTAAATAAAATAAAATAGTAACCAGTTACGATTAAAGAAACAAAATAACAATGCACATGTACTACGCGGAAAGAAAAATAGAATTGTGTCATCTCTGCCTATCTACTCTGCCTCATTTCCTTTTCAAATTGCCAATTCCTGCTTCCATCTCAAGCTCACCAAGCGAACAGATGTATCCTTCCACTCTCCGTCAAAAAGTCTCTTAGCATTTTTTCTAACAATCCATTTCTTTCTTGTCAACATTGCTGACGGAGTCACATGAACAACGGAATCCACAGGTTCAACAATTATTTTAAAGGCAACCGAAATACAGCTTAGTTATCTTAAAAGATGGCAAGAGACAAAAATCACTGCCACTGAAACTTGTCGGCACGCATTTTCTCTCTTCTCTTCTCTATTCAGACTGACAGTTTTATCGTAGAAGACTCAGCAAATGGCCTATTTTAAACTTCGGTGCGAAACGGTAATCTTCAATGTTAGTTTTTTTCCCCCGATATAGACTCAATCTCACTTCTTTGGAATCATTTAAGAGAACAGCATAAACACAACCAAAGCTCTAAAATGCTTACTCATAGATTATTGCAATCATCTCCAATTTCAAAGCGGAATTCCTTAATTTGATCCTTCATTATGGATCGCATGCGACTTTGCTATGTAATCAACATCACCGGAGCGGTTTATCCAGTCTAGGAGAGATTTTATTTCTTTCTTTCTTTCCATTAAAGCATTGATGACATTTATAAAAGCACGCAGTGGAGACAGCTACAAGATCTTCCAATCTTCACACTCTCAACCTATCTTTTTGCACTCTCAATGCCAAAATCACGGCCAAGACAAAAAAAGCGATGGAGAAATAGTAAATTCCATCGTTAAACATATATCCTCTGCTAACCAGTTAATCGTGATTTTTGTTGTTGTTATAAACCGTGACAAACAGACGCAAGGTACCATATTAGGCATTCCTTCTCAAATCCAAAACTGCAAAAAAAATTCTATGCTTTAGGTCTCGACTGGGAACTAATCCATGACCCATGTATACTTTTGTGAGCGATCCAGTAACCCTGTAGTTCTTTTCTTTCTTGGGGAACTACAAATAACGTGGATATCCTTAAGGCAACTTGCAAATCCCAAAGCACTAGCTCTCTGAAATAACGAAGCTATGAGTTCATTCTGTGACATCTTTCTTGCCAGTGTTCCCTTAAATATTCCATAAAACATTCTATCCCCTAAGAAACTAAATATTTAATTACTTTCTCTACTCCTTGCGCACCTGTAGGCCCTCTGCTAAACATCCTTCTTCTCAATCTCTACCATAATAGACTTACAACACTCAGTATGTCATAACGATCTTTCTAAATCTTGTATAATCAATATACCCGGTTGGTGGTATGAGCTTGGACTTATTCAATGAAGCACAAATTTAAGTTAGCCATTTATCGTTGTGACATCGCTTGACGCGTTACAACCTTACATGTTTGTCTGCATGGCCTCTTATCGTTTCTTGAAGGCTCATTTTCTTTGCAACGTGAGATTGCTGGCCCAACGTCCGACTATTAGAGGTTATAGTCGAAATTTACAGAAGAACAAAAGACGAAGACAGGTATATAAACAACAAGCAGGTATATTAATTTGACGCTCGGGAAGGTGAGAAAGTCTTTTGCGTTTCGAGACTACGCTTTTCAACACAAGGAAATAAACAGAGAAAGAATAAAAAACTTTTTGGCGTAAGCGGTCAATCATTAAATCATGAATGGGAACTGGTACTGGTTATTTTGTATCAGAGGATGCCTCTAGGGCGGTGGTCTTGCAGCACTCCACAGCTTTATCACCAAGCATACCCCAATTATAGGGCTAATAAACAGAATCTAATGGCGCGGTATCAATCAACGAAAATTTTGATGATTCCTTTAATCATTACTTCACCTTCAAACTTTGATCTAAAAAAAAAAAACCTTATCGGCAAGGCTGCTGAAGAATAATTTGTGGGTGCTGAATACCTGCCCTTTATCAGAGCCCGCCAGCGTCACACTTCACTATGTCTGTTTTTAGAATGGCACACAAGAAGCTAGAGTGGACTTGTATTACGCAAGGATATTGTGCACTCGAAATGCAAACCCAGATCAAGCCTAGAGGTTTGTTGAGATACACGCATGTGTGCAAACATATACAATTGTGTGTGCATATATATATATATATATATATATATATAGGCGCAGGAGTGGCTGTGTGGTAAGTAGTTTGCTTACAAACCACATGGTTCCGGGTTCAGTCCCACTGCGTGGCACCTTGGGCAAGTGTCTTCTTCTATAGCCTCGGGCCGACCAAAGCCTTGTGAGTGGATTTGGTAGACGGAAACTGAAAGAAGCCTGTCGTATATATGTATATATGTATGTGTGTGTTTGTGTGTCTGTGTTTGTCCCCCCAACATCGCTTGACAACCGATGGTGGTGTGTTTATGTCCCCGTAACTTAGCGGTTCGGCAAAAGAGACCGATAGAGTAAGTACTAGGCTTACAAAGAATAAGTCCTGGGGTTGATTTCCTCAACTAAAGGCGGTGCTCCAGCATGGCCGCAGTCAAATGACTGAAACAAGTAAAAGAGTAAAAGAGAAAAGAGTATATGTATGTATGTATATATATATATATATATATACATACATATACATATATGAAGATGGAGAGACATGTATATACACACACACATATATTCTTTGATCTTTTTACGTGTTTCAGTCATTTGAGTGTGGTCATGATGGAGCACCGCTTTTAGTCGAACAAATCTACCCCAGGACTTGTTCTTTGTAAGCCTATTCTTTATTCTATTGACCTCTTTTGCCGAACCGCTAAGTTACGGCGACGTAAACACACCAACATCAGTTGTCAAGCGATGGTGGTGGTGGTGGTGGTGGTGGGGACAAACACAGAAACACAAATACACACACACAGACATATATATATATATATATATATATATATATATATATATATATATATATATATATATATATTATATATATATATATACACGACGGACTTCTTTCAGTTTCCGTCAAGCAAATACATTCATATGGCTTTCGTCGGTCCGAGCCTACAGTAAAAGACACACACACACACACACAGATATATGCAAATATGCTCAAGTGTGTCGATGTAAATAAGCGTGTAAGTGTGATAATGTGTGTATCGTTACTCGTCTCCGTCTTTGCCCAAACGCCATCTCATTGATTTCAGTATCAATGTCAATAGCAGCTATTGATTGTAAAACTTTTGTTTTCATTTGCTATGCTTAAATAAATATATTCCTCCTTTACTTCGCTTCTCTCTGATGACAGGAAATAATTTCATGTTGATCAAAATTCATTTCATTTCTCTATTTTCTATCAAACTGTCTGACTAATGACTGAATTTATTAGTGGAAGCTGCATTCATTTGATTCAATAGAGACGCGTTTAGATTTCCCTTAAATATATTTCCAAACACCATCGGTGAATATTTATTTTTTCAGTTCTTTTAATAAAGCAGTTCAACAACCGAAATACATCTTCTGTCCAGGCTACACTTTGTACTCTAATCAAACTTTGATCTAAATGCTGCCCTCTGTAATATATAAAATCAGTTATTTCCATCACTCACTTCTATCTCTCTTACTTGGATTTAAATGACAATTATTCTCATTTATTCAGGAGCGAAGCGTCTCTGTCCTATTCTTCTAAGCTCATCTGGTGTCTCCTCCACCGTACCCCAAACATCTCCGGTCATCAACAGATACATGTCACGTGTTTTGTACTAAAGTCGTTAATATCTCAGTTCTCACAAAATAATCATTTAACTTCAATGGGCACATCATACCCCACACTTTATTCCTGGTCCTCCTCATTCTCCGAAGAGGGCCAGCTCAGTTATGGCCTCGGTTATTACACACTTAGACTGTCAATCGAATAACAATGATCTCGCCCTCACCTTCCAACCTAATACTTTCCCATACATAATTGCTTGTATGCTTATTTGATAATCCAAGTTTAACCAAATAAAAGTAACACTCCGTGACCTCTACCCCCCAACACAAACCTCCAATACTTCAGATCAACCACCAAGCTCTAGTAGTTCTATACCGATCACCTCTCGCAGGGAGTGCGATTAACCGGTGTCCAATGTGAGACAATCAAGCAGACGATTGGTGCATCGACCTAATCACTTCACAACTAAACAAAACGCCGTAACCTTGGAAATACTTTTGTGGCTTACCGGCTGATGTATCGGCATGAACAAAGAAAATGCCCAACAAATCTTGTAACAAACCTCATGCAACATCTAGCAGAGAGGGTTTTTACTCACCTCATACGTAAGACAATCATCATGGAAGCAAATGTTGACTTTGTACACCGCGCAATCGGCACGATATCCTGCTTCCCAAATATCGTAGAGTTTATAATCTTACCAAGAACTTATCCAGTTTATACCTGGGTAAGACAGAAGTTTGAAGGCGAAGGTGGGATTACTGTTATTCGATTTGCCGGTGCATGATCTAACGCAGACGTTTGAGGGTGGTAAACGATTTCATAGTTGTGCCAAATATGTCAGATAATGAAGAGGGCCAACGGTAGCGGGTGATGTGCACATTCAAGTTATCAAGTCTGACAACTTCTGAGAGATTTGAGATGAGGTTAATGCCTTCAGTGGAGAACAAGAGAGAGAAAAATATCAGTTGCTGACTGGTAATGATGAGATCAGCAAAACAGGAGAGAGAAACTTTGAGCAAAAATAAATGAAATCCATAATTGAAACCTGAGAGAGACGGGAATAGTTCTCACTCTCTCATCTAAGACAGCCCTATTCCTAGCACATTTTCTAAAATGTCAAGCTCAGTACTTCATGCACAGAGATAACTGTTCTTCCAAAATACTCCACGATCCTTCCGTGACACTATCTCTATAGACATATTCCAACACAACGTCGGAAAAAACTACCAAACAAATCAAACCAAATGCTTCAAAGTAACTTGCGGCCGATGTTCTTCACGATTCTACCATCGGCACTGAATTATACATACACACACACACACACACACACTTAACCACAATAGCGTTATAACTAGATATATGCATATACATATAAAAGAAGAAAAGAAAATGGAGAACAGGAAGTTAATAATTGTTTATTATAAAAGGCGGGGAGCTGGCAGAATCGTTAGCACGCCGGGCGAAATGCGTAGCCGTATTTCGTCTGCCGTTACGTTCTGAGCTCAAATTCCGCCGAGGTCGACTTTGCCTTTCATCCTTTCGGGGTCGATAAATTAAGTACCAGTTACGCTCTGAGGTCGATGTAATCAACTTAATCCTTTTGTCTGTCCTCTCTATGTTTAGCCCCTTGTGGGCAATAAAGAAATAAGAAACGTTCTCATGCCGGGCGAAATGTTTAGCGGTATTTCGTCTATCTTTATATTCTGAGTTCAAATTCCGCCGAGGTCGACTTTGCTTTTCCCCTTTCGGGGTCGATAAATTAAGTACCAGTTTTGTACTGGGATCGATCCAATCAACTGGTCACCTCTCCCAAAATGTCGGGCCTTATGCCTAGAGTAGAAACGAATAATTGTTTATTATTAACAGCAAATTGGTCATCTTCACTTACACTTATGAATTCATAATGATATTGATATTGATGATATTGTGCTCATGTTACGTAAATGTAAATTTAATGTTTGTTGAGTATTAATTGAAACGGCTGTATAAATGAATATAAACTATATGTTTTTTATACATATACCTATTATTTTAAGGAAATTCATTCCCCCAAAATATTAGGTATTGAACCAGTATTTCCTTGGATGAGGAAGTACATCCCTTCATGAGGTTTACACATCCTCTAATTAAATTTAATAATTATATATACATGTGTGCGTGTGTATGTGTGTGTATCCGTGCGAGTATAAGAAAGGCGTTTGTCCTACTGGTAAGTATGCTCGACTCACAATCGTATTCTTGTGGATTCAGTTCCTGAGCAGTACAGTGCGTTGTGCCTTCGAGAAGGAAACTCCCATTTCATGTTGCTGTTGTTTACCCAGTCGAAAGCATGTGCCACTCTCTCTACCCTTCAAGTTGGCACATCCAAGATGTGCCACCTGGGTAAAAGAACAGAGTCGGAATCTTTATCTTGCTTGTGAAAACAGAGTCATTTAATATCATTAGCGAAAGCATGTACATGTCACCGAACAAGGCTTGTTCGTCAGCAACGTCTGGTTTTATGTGTGCGTGCGTGTGTGTGTGTGTATGTGTGTGTGTGTGTGTGTGTGTGTGTGTGTGTACATGGAAAACTCAATACTATAAAATAGTGACTGACCAAATTTTCGAAATTAGTTATTATTGAATATTTTTGAGGTTAATGTATTCGACGGTGTCAATATTCCTGCTGGCAGCTTTCTTCCTAACCAATTTCTGGGAAATGCAATGATTTGTGAGATGGTGCTATCAGGTTTGTACCAATTTATTAATGTGATTTAAATAAATATCAGATTTACATTCATGAGAGGACATAAATATAACCAGATTTGGGATATGATCACAGATCGATAGCAAAGTTTCGTTGATTCTCTCTCTCTCCTTCTTACTTGTTCTGTCTGTCTTCCTCTCTCTCTTTCTCTCACCTCCACCAACGGAACCAGTCCCAGAAGGAGCTTACCATCACATTTTCTACACTCTAATTTCTGTATGTGTATACATGTATATATATATGTACATATATCGAGAGAGAGAGAGAAGGAGAGGAATAAATAGATAGATTGGAAAAAAAAACAGAACCGCTACTTTTAATTAACTTTTTCTATTGTCAATATGATAGACTCAAAAATGCTTTAGCCTGAACATATTTGTTCATATCCAGTATGTATGTCTTGTACTTCATGTTATATCCCCTGTATTTTGTTATATGCAAATATTTATATTTAAATAGGTCGAAATGCGTAACCTTTCTGGTTTCCAAACAAGACAAATTGTTGGTGCACGGATAGCTGGAGCCTCAGTCACTAAAAGCAACGTAAAACCATCGCTGGGCGGGAGGGGAAGCTCACCGAAAGGAACTAGTGAATAGTGAAAACGAATTTTGTCTAAAACTCATCAAACCACGAAACGCAAAAGTGGCCGCTATCTTGCTAACTTTTTCTTAAACGGAACCGGTTATCGTGAGTTCCGTCAATCTAGGGTACCGAGGGGAGATTGCAATTGCTAAAACACTCCTGTCCCTCATCAACATTCAAAAATGTAAACAATGATGTCTAACTTTTAGAATAGTATCATCTCTGATGACCCGTCATTGGTATTTTGCCACTCAGGGTCGAGTTTATGCCTGGCGATAGCCCAAAACGGCCTTCATCACTGATGGTTTTACATCGAATGCAAAGCATACAGGTATCTCTGCGATGATTTGGCCAAGCATATCATGGAATTCACCATTTCTCTACATGGCAGAGTCAACACCAAGGATTATCTGAGTAATTTTGATGAGAATGTCCATCGTCTGGTACATAATTCCCTGATGGTAACGAAATCTCCATGACGATAATGCACCGCTTGACACGGCTAATGGTATTCAAAATTGGTATAAGAGTGCACAAAAGGGATGTAACTACTGCGATTGGCTCTCACATCACTGGATCTCAGTATAATCGAACGTTTGTAGTACATTTCGGAGCAGCAAGTGAGGAGCCGCTTCTCTCCGCCGTAGTCAATGAAACAGATAAAGAGTGGATCCAAATTCTCCTTATACCTGTTCACAACCTGGACACGTTAATTAATTCCATAACGTGTTAAAGCTGTGACTGAAACTAAAGTTGAAATAATTCCATATTAATTAATAAAACTTCCATTTAACATATTTCCATTATTTTGTCCAACCCAGTGTGTGTGTGTGTACATGTGGAGGCGCAATGGCCCAGTGGTTAGGGCAGCGGACTCGCGGTCATAGGATCGCGGTTTCGATTCCCAGACCGGGCGTTGTGAGTGTTTATTGAGCGAAAACACCTAAAAAAGCTCCACGAGGCTCCGGCAGGGTATGGTGGTGATCCCTACTGTACTCTTTCACCACAACTTTCTCTCACTCTTACTTCCTGTTTCTGTTGTACTTGTATTCCAAAGGGCCGGCCTTGTCACTCTCTGTGTCACGCTGAATATCCCCGAGAACTACGTTAAGGGTACACGTGTCTGTGGAGTGCTCAGCCACTTACACGTTAATTTCACGAGCAGGCTGTTCCGTTGATTCGGATCAACCGGAACCCTCGTCGTCGTAACCGACGGAGTTCTTCCATGTGTGTACATAAATACATACAGTACACAAATATACGAGTGTATGTGTGCACTGTCTGTATTTATGCATACATACGCACACACACACACACACACATGTGAGTATGTTTGAAAGTGCGCACCCTAGTGGCTGTCTACTTCACGACTACATAGGCAGCTACACAATTATCAAGTCACACACATTTGCATGTATGTGCGGATGTGTATACTTATATTTATGTATGTATGTATGTATGTACGTCCATATGTATCTCTTTGTTTCACACACACAACTCTGAAGAGCATGTGGTGGCTACTTAATCACGCTGTGATCTGATATCCGGCGAACTAATACTCAGTGCGATACTGATTGGTAAGATCAGCTGAAATGGATCTATAATACTGTATTCTTTGATTTAGATGTGCCTGTTGGGTAAAATACTGGCTTCCAAACCACATGGTTCCGAGTTCAGTCAGCTTCGACAAGTGCCTTCTACTAAAACCACAGGCCGACCGAGCCTTGTGAGAGAATTTGGAAGACGGTAACTTAAAGAATCCGGTCGTTTGTATACAGAAATCCCTCAACTACCGCGGGTGCTACGTCCTAAAACACCCTCGCCATAGGTGGAATTCCGCGAAGTAGAAACAGCTCTGCATTGTATTTTTTTTTTCATTTTTTTGATAATTTGTATATATTTAATTTAATAGAAATGCAAAATAACACCACGGAGGAATCAACGTAAGCTTAAATAATAGACCGCGATGTGGCAAGGGATTACTATATGTATGTATGTATGTATGTGTGTGTGTGTGTTGTGTGTGTGTGGTGTGTGTGTGTGTGTGTATGTATGTATGTATGTATGTATGTATGTATGTATGTATGTATGTATATATATATATATATGTATATATATATATATATATATATATATATATATATATATATATATATGGCTTAGTGGTTAGGGCATTCGACTCACGATTCTAAGGTCGTGAGTTCAATTCCCGGCGACACGTTATGTCGAGCAAGACACTTTATTTCACCTTGCTCCAGTCCACTCAGCTGGCAAAAATAATTTGTACATTTCAAAGGGCTAACTTTGTCACACTCTGTGTCATGCTGAATCTCCCTCAGAACTACGTTAAGGGTACACGTGTCTGTGGAGTACTTAGCCACTTGCACGTTAATTTCACGAGCAGGCTGTTCCATTGATCGTATCAGCTGGGACCCTCGCCGTCGTAACCGACGGAGTGCTCCTTTATGTGTGTGTGTGTATGTGATCTCAGGATGGCATTCGATGTATAAAAGATAGATTAGGTACTGCGCGATACCCTTTGCATCCAGGAAGCAGAGTTGCTCTTGTTGCCAGAGATGCCCTCAGTATTGAGATATCTGTGCAAAAGCGTGTAGATCCCTAAAAAGACTGAGAAGCCACTCCAGTGCTGCTCAAGTCCAGCGATGGGATTCATTGAATTCGAGTAACAAGCATCATGCATACATACATGTATATATGTATGTATGTGTCTGTGTATGTATGTATGTATGTATGTATGTATGCATCTCTCTTGATACATGGGAGGAGATAGCTATTGACCATAGCAGGTGGAGAAGGATTGTGTACGAGGGGACAGCTATTTTTGTGAAAGTAAGGAAGGATGTCAGGAAGGGCATCGCTGTTGCACTTCCAGATAGTAAGGTTCTTCCTATGATGCTGACATGCAGTGTCTGTGCAAGACCCTGCCTCAGTAAAGCTGGACTCAAGAGTCATCTTCGTAGTCATAAAGCGAGACAGATGAGTGACAAATGGCCTCTGGTGGTGGTGTTACACACTATACTAATCTTATCTGTCATGCATGTGGAAGGGAATGTAATTCGACGGGACTTAAACGACATGCAAAGGTACATGAAGCCCAGTTACAACTACAGCCGGCTATTGCCGGTAAAGGTTTTAGCTGCCAATTCTGTACAAGACATTGTAGATCTTTAGCTGGGCTGAAACGTCACGTTCGATCACAGCACCAATAACAATTAAACTTCGTGCAATGGCCATACTCGATAACGAGGGGGCAGCCATCATGTATGTAAGTATGATCTATTCTAGTCTTAATCATTTAAATTCTTCCTCTGAAGAAGGAACTGGTTTCTAACAAAGATATAAAGTTCCTTCATAGGAATGTAGATAACAAATTCAATGTCACATTTTAAACATAGAAAAAAGTCTTGCATATTTTAATTGTTCTACTAACAGATTGTATTCGCAACGTGCGAATCAATTGGCTGGTTTCTTTTTCTGAAAATCCAGGCTTATCCAGACTGTCAGGCATGTATGCGTGCATGTATTCATGCATGTGTGCATACTGTAAGCTCTGTAGTAATCGTTGTGCAGCATTCTTGTACTTGTACCCCATGACCTGTTAATGACAAGTTATTAATTAATTTTTTATTATGCATTAATTACTATACACTAAAGATATATTTACAAATAGATACGAACTTACTTTCTGAAATCATAATTTATAAGAATGATATATATATTTGCTATTACAATATTATTGCCGTAATAGGTTTGTCCCTAATATACATACACCCACACAATTGTATGCCCGTGTGTTTCTATATATATACATACATACACACACATATCCACACACATACACACACACAAAATCTGTTGCTATATTGATGAAGTGGTAGGTCTGTCACTATATATATTTCATAATGCATTTTTAATCAACAGCAGTAGTTAAATATACGCACGCATTTGCTTTTTTTTTTTCGCTTTTATTTTTGTTTCTTTTTTGTTTTTACTTTAAATAGTTTCAGTCTTTGTTTTGTTGTGTATTTTATTCTTCAGCGATCATGTGAAGGTACAGATCGAAGTTGTATCTACATGATTAATTAATAATTGCAATCATAATATTTATTACGAATCTGACATAGATGGGTATTACATCTGTCCTCTGGCAGTTTGGATTCGTGTCGATGCAGGTTAATGTAATTGGAAAATTGCATCCCTTCCTTCTTTTCCTTCTTCCTTCGTTCTTGTATTCACCCATTCATTCACCAAACACCAAATTAATTGTATTATTAGATTCTGCAGAACCAGAGTGTTGTAACAGAGAATGGTTTGCTATTCTCTATAGCCATTCCCTTTTCTCCATGCCTCTGAGGTAGAATTGAACCCAGCATTTGCAAGCAAAAGAAAAACGTTTGACCAATCTGTACCACTGCTGCTGCTGCTACCACTACTACTACTACTACTACTACTACTACTACTACTACTACTACTACTACTGCTGCTGCTGCTGCTTCCGCTTCTGTTGTTCATATATATATATATATAAGCACGAAATAGGAGTAATAAACAGTCTGACAACTGATGAGGACTTATCTTCTTTAGGCATTTTGTCCTGCACTTTACTCTCGTGTGTTTGCGTATTCTTCACTCGTTGGTGATGCCCTGTACACAATGAGTAGTTTTTATTATATATACATATATATATATATATATATATATATATATATATATATATATATATATATATATAGATAGATAGATAGATAGATAGATAGATAGATAGATAGATGGATGGATGGATGGATGGATGGATGGATGGATGGATGGATGATGGATGGATGGATAGATAGATAGATAGATAGATAGATAGATAGATAGATAGATAGATAGATAGATAGATAGATAGATAGATAGATAGATAGATAGATAGATAGATAGATAGATAGATAGATAGATAGATAGATAGATAGATAGACAGATAGATGAGTGTGTGTGTGGGTGCGTCTTTGTGTCTGTGTTTGTCCCATCACCACCACTCGACAACAGATGTGTTTACGTTTCCGAAGCCTAGCGGTTCGGCAAGAGACTCCGATAACATAAGTAACAGGCTTAAAAAAATGAGTACTGGGGTGTCTTCACACCACTAAAATTTCTTGAAGACGGTGCTACAGTGTAATGACTAACATTGTAATGAAAGACCTGAGACAGATCTACGGAACCAGTCGTCATCCGTGAGCGAGTATGGTTTGGTAGTATGTACCATACTTCGCTTGTTTCAGATGCTTATGAAATCTCCAGATGCTTATGAAATCTCGAGCTGATCTTGGCACCCGGTTGACTTGGCTACACTTTCACCCTGTGAGACATCTATATGACAGCCAGAGGGAGAGAAACAGAGAATATATATATATATATATATAATATATATATATATATATATATATATATATATATAATATATATATATATATATAAAGTGAAAGAATGGAGTCGAACGGCGATTTTTTACAAAATTCCTTTATTCTCGACATATGTTTCGAAGACTGCATATTCTTAATTCCGAAGGAATAAAGGGTGCATTATGCCGCCTTCTCATCAGGAAAGACAAGGAACCTATGTCAGCATCATGACGAACAAAAACTTTTAGATTACTTCCCACATGGAGTCCACAGTGGGAAGTCATCTAAAAGTTTTTGTTCGTCATGATGCTGACATAGGTTCCATGTCTTTCCTGATGAGAAGGCGGCATAATGCACCCTTTATTCCTTCGGAATTAAGAATATGCAGTCTTCGAAACATATGTCGAGAATAAAGGAATTTTGTTAAAATCGCCGTTCGACTCCATTCTTTCACTTATTTATAGTTAAAAAAAACACACAAATTTCCACACGAAAACACGTGATTTCTGCCCCTGGCATGTAGCTTCAACCGTGTTTTCTGACGTGAATTTGCTACCCGGGTATCGGTTAACCGAATTGTCCATACTAGGATAATTCATATGCGTGTGCGAGTGTGTAGGCATATCCAATGTTAATATATATATGTATGTGTGTCTGTTTACATTCGTTGTATTTTTGAAGCTACCAAGAATCAGCAGCGGCCGCAGCAGCAGCAGCTACCTGTCAATGACGTTTCTCCGTCTATTTAGATTTCCACTTAACAGATCTGACAAATCTTTCAACACATTTTCTCTCACGTGTGTTCCGTATTTATTATGAGGACAATTCTTTTGTTTTAACACTTCATTCGGTAAATAACAATTTTATCCTTTGTCTTTTATTCTCATCTGTGGTTAAAATCTCTGCACCGTTTCTGCCTGTATTTACGTCTTCGGTATCAATAGCTTAAGTTCCAAAACTGGAGTAAATGCTGTAGCCTTTTGTAGTTGCCCTGGGATAGATGGTGTAGTCTTTTTTTTTCAATTGTGCTAGGGTACATGCCGTTGTCTCAATCATTGGCTGTCAGACTGACAAATACCAGCTATCTCCACACTCGAAAAAGTTTTTGGGAGAATTTTTTACCTGTATATATGTAGGCATGTAAGGATATTTGCGTGAGTGTGTACGTGTGTGCCTATATGTATGTGCGTGTATATGTATGTCATTGTTCAGTTTTATTTCAAGATTTGTTGCCAATAGAGAAAGAGCCGGTTTCAAACCAAAACTCAAGGCTCCTTCATCGGAATTTCAACATCAACAAGAGGGCATTTTTGCTTGCTTGTTTGTTTGTCTGTGTGTATGTATGTATGTATGTATGTATGTATGTATGTATGTATGTATGTATGTATGTATGTATGTATGTATGTATGTGGTATGTATGTATGTATGTATTTATGTATATGTGCAGATTTGTATGAGTTGGTTTATGTATATAAACTCATGCATATAGTTGCATATCTAGACATACTCATATGCATTTAAATGATAAACTTCTGGAAGCTTTTTTTAACAGTTCCAGTGATGGATTAGATCTGTAGTCTTCAAAATGTACGTATGTATGTGTGCATACACACACACATACACAAACACAAACTTTTTTATCAGCTCAAATACGCTTGGCGCATACTCGAACCCTTAAAAAAGCTATTCACTGTGTTTTGTGAAGGACAAAATTTAAATAAATATAAATGCTACGAGCCAGTTCATAGACTCCCTAACCAGACAAGACAGTTGGACACATGAATTTCGGAGTGGTGGTTATCTCCTCTTCAGCAAATGAAACCAGAAAGGCAGACGATACATGCATATATATATATATATATATATATATATATATATATATATATATATATATATATATACATACATACATACGATAGATCGCTAGCCAGTATACATTCTTTTTTTCTCTCCTTGTTTCTTTCTGTGTTCCTTTCTATGGAAGAGCGTAGGCTCGAAACGTTAAAGACTTTTTCACTTCCCGGGAGTTATACATCTGTTTGTTGTCTACACCACCTGTCTCCGTCTTTTTTTTTTGTGGGGAGAGTAGAGAGAGAAGTAGAGGTAGAGGGATAGAAGAATTAAGGAGAGATGAGAAAAAATGAAAAGGACAGCGTGGAGTGAAAGAGGGGGAAGGTGAGCATGAAGAGAAGGCTAGGAAATGTGAGAGAGGGGAAACGAAAGAACGAAGAGTGGAATGAACGAATTATGTGTGAAGGGGCTGATAAAACGAAGGAAATAATGAAAATACAGAAAGAATAATAGAGTCGTACAAAGTTTAGATATATATACTTACATATATGAGACCAAAGTGTACATATGCCGCTACATTTTTATATATAAAAAATACAAAATGGAACAAGAACGAAAAACATCCAGACAGACGATACAAAGAAGCCAAGGACGGGTCATTTGGAGACCCGTCCTTGTTTTGTTGTTCCTTTTTTGTATCACCTAACTGTCTGGAGGTTTTGCGTTATTGTCCCATTTTTGTATTTTATATTCGATAAGAAAATGGAGGAAAACAACAAATATTCTATGCTGGTGTGTTTACATCCCCGTAACTTAGCGGTTCGGCAAAACAGACTGATAGAATAAGTACTAGGCTTACAAAGAATAAGTCCTGGGGTCAAGTTGCTCGACTAAAGGTGGTGCCACAGTCAAATGACTGAAGCAAGTAAAAGAGCAATATATATATATATATATATAGAGAGAGAGAGAGAGAGGAGAGAGAGAGACATACATCATACATGCATGCATACATCATACATACATACATACATACATACATACATACATACATACATACATACATACATACACACACACAAGGTGTTCAGGCTAAATTTGATAGTTTGCAAAATAGAAAAGGAAACACAATACACCGTAGAAGTATTTTTAAAAAGTCAAAGCACATCAACTTCATTACGGCTGGGAGTTAACAGCTTTCTTAAAGTAGCTGCCTTCACCTTCCACCATGGCCTCGTGACGGTACCAGAACCTGGCGCATGCGTTCCTCGCTGCGTCCCTGGGAAGATCTTCGATCACCGCTTTGATCTTATCTCGGTCACCAGCTCGGCCTTGGTGTAGCAAGTAGAGCGGTTGGTGTCTTTCTCAACTGCGCAACCCATGGGATTACTATCAGGGAAATTAGGGAGCCTTAAATTGGGGCTGGGGAAGTCATTGAAATTCTCCGGCAGTCACTTCTGACTCTTTTCGTGGGTGTAACAAGGAGCCGGATCCTGCTGCTACGCATGGTCTTCCAGCAGCAACCCTCTCCAACGTGCGACTGATCAGCAGTCAAGATGTCAGCATCTTCATACCCGGAGCGAATCATCATTGATACAGGTAACTCTTTTCCAATATTCAAATAATTTCTAGTCTTCCATATTAACTTTTTCTCAGCTAGACCTTTAATCTCCAAACTCTCCAACGCAGTTGACTTCCCCCACCCCGTACATCAAGATCTACCTGAAAAAAGGAAACATATAAATCATCAAATTTATCCCGATTACCCCTGTATGTGCGTGGTTGTGTGTGTGTGTGCGTATGTATTTTCATGAAAAGTTTGCGAAATGGTATATCCTCCATATTTTTCCCTCATCCCCGGCCCAATCCCTTTTTCATATTTTCATAGAATAGTGTCCTTAGAAATTACTACACAAGTATACAGGACTTTGGCGCAGACTCTTCATTCGTCATATTTCTGCTCACTGATAACACAATTTCCTGTTATTATTATTATTATTCTGTTGTGTCTGAGGAGAGTCATTTTCTTTTTGTGCCTTATTATTTAACACACTCACCGGTAAAATTTCCACTTATTTCTTATTTTTATTTTCCTAAAATTTCGTTGGAAATAAGAAATAAGTGGAAATGTTATCAGTGAGTGTGTTAAATAATAAGGCACAAAAAGAAAATGACTCTCCCCAGACACAACAGAATATGCTTCAACACACGAACTCATATAAAGAATCTTGCAAACCAAATCCGAAAACAAAATTATTATTATTATTATTATTATTATTATTATTATTATTATTATTATTATTATTATTATTATTCTGACAACAGTTTTGAAGGGAAATGTTTTAAAATATAAGTATTCTACATAGTTCAAATATTTCATATCTCAGAAAGATTATTATGGCCCTTCTAAACCCTTAGCCCCATTCTTGATATTTACCTCTCATTTACCTGAGATGATAATACGCGCAAGTGGGCGTTCCGCCCAACTTAAAAACTATCGTTCTAAACGATTTCCTAATTGAAGGCTTTTTAATCACAGCTCTGGAATATATCTTCTAAATGTAGTATTGAGTTTTAGGTGTGATAATCAAGAAGAATTATTGAGATTAACATACTATTTAAATTTCATCTACCTTGAAATATAATTCACCTTTCCTCTCCTTTTCCTGTCGCCATCTTTGTCTTGCATTCTTTTCCTGACATTTTGCCATTGGTCACACTTTTCAATTTCTCTTTCTGTTTCTATCTTCTCTTACCACTTCCTCTCCCCCTCTCTCCCTCTCTCTCTCATTCTTTCTTTCTCGCTGTTTCCGTTTCTTTTTTTTCTTTCACCTCGATTTCTCGTCCTCTTTCACACTGTCCCTTTCCACAATTTCATTTTCTCTCCCACCTCCCTTCCCCTTCTCTCTCTCTTTCTCTCTCTATTCTACCCCCCTATAATCTCGCTCTCTGTCTCCCACTACGTCGCCCGGGGACACTCTAACTGGCTCCCAACCAGAAGGTTTCCGATAGCCATTTGGGAACGTTTCCAAAGGGAGGAACATTCTTCACAACTGAAACCTAATTATTGATCTATCGACCTAATTCCCAAACCTCACATTTCTAATGGCTGTGATTGGTGAAACACAAGACGCTACACCACAGTCCTTGTTTCACACACTACTATACACTTAAGTCATTCTCTGGACATTTTGAAATCACAGTTTTGGGTCACAAACAAAGATGTTGAGTGGGAAGTATTTTGGCAATGAACTCAAAATAAACAAGACACTGGCAACATGATTTGACACATGACTGAATGGAGCACAACCAATAGACTCTTGGCCTTTTGTTTACTTCATAAAATAAATATAGGCATGCGTCAGTCTGTGTATGAATAACACTGTGTCAGTATGTACAAGTAGATGCGAGTTTGCCTTTCAGTAAGTATATGAGCAAGAGTATATAGTAATGAGTATACGTGTGGCTGAATCAACAAATGTGTGATTTTTAAATATACATGTGTGTGTGTGTGGTGTGTATATTGTGTAAACACCACACCATGAAGCTCAGATGAATATGTGCGATGTATTAGTAGTAAGAGTTTCAGACAGAATGCATCGCGATGTTTGTTGTGACATTCGATGCGCTAGATTCAAATCCCAGCAAGATCAACTTTGCTTTTCATTCTGTCAGGTTTGATGATAAAAAAAAAGTACCTGTAAGAACGTCGGGCCGTATGCTTAGCAGTATTGGCTCCAGTTCTTTTCATTCTGAATTGAAATCACGTAGCAGCCTACGTGGATGGTAGACTTCGCCTGTTCCTTAGTATAACATCACCGCCAAGTAGCTTTGGCTTTTTTAGAAGAATCTGCTTCGTTGCAGACTTTCGTGAGCCGTTTCCGGCTTGAGGACACCTTCCCCGTCCTACCTCACCGATCTCAAAAGCCCTATGAAGGGTCAAAGGTACTGTCTTCTCACCTTGAAACTACAATACTGGTTTCAAACTTTAACACAAGGCCAATGAGTTCAAGGAAGGGGTAAATAGGTTACACCGACTCCAGGGGTCAACTAGTTCTTATTCTATCGACCCTGAAAAGATGGAAGGCAAAGTCGGCCTCGGTTGAATTTGAGCTCAGAACACAAAGACGAACAAAATTCCGCTAAGCATTTTCCCCGGTGTGATAACGCGTGTGCCAGCTCGTCGCCTTACTCGACGAAAATATTCTTTACTACTCTAGACACAAGGCCCGAAATTTTGGGGGAGGGGGCCAATCTATTAGATCGACCCAGGTATGCAACTGGTACATAATTTATCGACCCCGAAAGGATGAAATGCAAAGTCGACCTCGGTGGAATTTGAACTCAGAACGTAGCGACGGACGAAATACCTATTTCTTTATTACCCAGAAGAGACTAAACATAGCGGAGACAAACAAGGACAGACATAGGTATTAAGTCGATTACATTGACCCCAGTGCGTAACTGGTACTTAATTTATCGACCCCGAAAGGATGAAAGGCAAAGTTGACCTCGGCGGAATTTGAACTCACAACGCAACTGCAGCCGAAATACGGCTACGCATTTCGCCCGGCGCGCTAACGTGTCTGCCAGCTCGCCGCCTTCCCTCACTAAAATATTAAAACCATACGTGAGACTATCAATCCATGGCACGGGTTGAAATGAATATTAAAAGAAGTATCAGGCAAGAGATATTTTGGTTATGCTATATTCATTCAGGGATGTGTTGGTGAGGACACATTCAGCAATGAGTGTCGCATAGGAATATTCTACTAATTCAGAAATAAGTCAAATCGAAAGTGCGGTAATTCTTTCGGGGATTACTCCACTTCAAAGTACAATAATTCTATCATTGATTACTCCAGGAACAATGTATTCATTAAATGCGGTTCCAATTCGAGAATTGTTTTTTTTTCAGTGATAACTCCACTTATGCGTATTGTATTCATTTACTGACAACTCTACACAAGAACAGTCTTCCTGCCAATATAAGGAATCACATAAACACAACCAATTCTAAATATCTGATAGGCATCCTTTCTGTCTTTTCTATATTTAGTTTCTTCCTGCAGAGCTATCGTTCCTCTACTGCTGTTTAGAAAGAGTCAATAGTCAAGTCAAGGAGCGAGAACCCTTGAATACCTAGAAACAGCAGTTAAATCTCCATCAAATCACACGCAACTCTACCCTCTCAATTATAGGAGGGCGCGTTATACATTACGTCTAGTAAAAGAAAACGGGATAGCCACGGTCAGAACGCCTATGTTTCTATATCTGCTGTATTAGTGCCAACCTGGGGCACTTATACAGTAGATATAGGAAATATCGAGCAACAACGACAAAGACGACAACAGCGAAAACAGCTTCAACAGTTCAAATTAATCTTAACCTATTTCTCTGGGCCGTATCAAACTTGACAATGGAGGACTAAAGACTATGCCACATTCCAGAAGATGTGATCTTATAAAAAAAAAAAGGAGGTGTCAACAGAAAGATGGAGAAAAAGGCGGGAGAAAGACAGAAGGAATGAGAGAGATGGATAGAAGACAAAACATATCGAACGAAGATAGAGTTAAATGAAATGAATCAGGAAAAAGTCGAAATCACATAAAACAACACGGCTCTTGCCGAGTTGAACACCTTTTTATATCTGAATTGTAGAGGAACGGCCATAAAAACAGTAAAACGACAAGAAAACCCTCATAAATACTCACTTTTATGTTTGCCTTCTAGTAAATCAACAACAACAAAAACAACCTCACCAGTTCTCTCTTTCCTGTTATTCTTCTTCACTTTTGACAAAATCTAAACGAAGTCATGATCTAGCACAAGCGCCGTTTCTCCACTTGTTCCAATGTTCCAATGTTTGTCACAGAATTATTTGACTCAATGAGCCTTCTTCTTGTTTTGGAACAGTAGGATGAAATTTGAAGAAAATTTAGCTGCTGTTTCTAGAACAACTATATAGAAGCTTCCTTATTACCTAGCGACAATTCTTCCGGCTTAAAGTTCTAAGTTTACATCCCGCTGAGATCGACTTTGCCTTTCATCGTTTCAGGATCGATTTAATAAGTACCAGCTGAGCACTATTAATCAACTCACCCTTCCCTTAAAATTGCAGCTGTTGGACCAACACTCGAAACCATTATTATTATTGAGTGAGAGAGCAGTGCATGCCATCACACTGGGGTAAAATATACGAGGCCCAGTATACCCATCATGACTATCCATCTGATAAGGGTACACTAGGCACATGCATCACAACCATGTGTGCGCGACATGGTTATCTCATATCAAGATAAACAGCGCATGACCTTGCAGGTGGGGCCCAGTTGGAATTTTCTTTCTGGTCGAGTAACCCATCCCGCTCAAAAGGTCCCTGAATAAGGATTGTTTAAGGATGTTGAACGAAACACCCATGTTTCCAGAGGTGAATTAATGAAACCCCAAACAATCCCTCTCAACACATGGCTATGATGCTTCCCCACTACTTCTGCTCGTGATCAGAGATGCACATATCGTCAGCCACTAAGGGACATGCTCAACTGGTTAAGGTCAAATAACTGACAAGCAAATCGGTGGTATTGAACAGAATATTTGCTGTAGTCCATCTTTTATACCAAGACAAAACAATGTACATGATAACACTTCCAATTAGTTAAGATCAGAAGCCACGAGAGCCACTGCCTGGTACTGCATCAGGGATTTTATTTTTATTATTATTATTATTATTATTATATTATTATTATTATTATTATTATTAACCCTCCATACTTTATGCCTGTCTCTCTATTGTCTCCCTCGTCTTTCGCCCTCGTGGCAAATAAATGATATTCTTCTTCTTCTTCTTCTTCTTCTTATTCTTATTATATTATTATTATTATAATTATTAATTTTTTTTTCTTCTTTCAAATTTCTTCCATTTCTTGCCGAGTGTCTTCCGACTCCAGGCAAAGAAAAGAAACTCATAGTATACATTGGTAGGCCATTAAACCAAACTCAATAGTTCGTTCATTTTTTTTTTTTTTTTTTAAAGTTAAATTAAAATACATGAGCAGCAACAGTTCTCACATCGACAATGCTCTTCTCAATACGTGTGATGTACCAGTTAAGACAATCTTTTGCACTTCTTGCAGGGATGGTAAGCCAGGGATCATTCTCCTATAATTTTCGGTTCCCTTCTTGATCATTTCTAGTGCTCCTACGATCACTGGTATTGTAACCACCTGAGATGCCACATTTTCTCAATTTCAATGAGTAGGTCTTTATATTTTCTGACCTGTCAAACTCTTTCGCTGAGATATTATGATCACAGGGGATGCTCATGTCGATCAATAAGCAAACTTTATTGTTTTGGTCTTTCACAACAATATCTGGTTTATTGGCCTTGATGGTTCGGTCTGTATGTACTGGAAAGTTCCACAGAATGGTTACATTTTCTCCTTCAGTTACAGCCTCAGGGTGGTGATTATACCACTTGTCGGCAGTTTTGATATTGTAATGCCGACTTATTAGCCAGTGGAGATATTGGCCAACTCTGTCATGTCTTAATTTATACTCCACTGGTGCTAAGACTTTACATCCAGAGATTAGGTGGTTCACTGTTTCAATCATGTCGTTGCAGAATCGGCATTTTGGGTCTGCTCCATTTTTCATCACATTGGCCTGGTAGTTCCGGGTTAATAGGCTTTGATCTTGAGCAGCCAGGATGAAACCTTCGCTCTCTGCTTTTAGCCCTGAGCTCTGTAGCCACTGATGGGTTGCTTCTGGTCAAATCAGCTGGTGTTGCTGCGGGTCACATATTTGCCGTGCAGAGGTTTCTCCTCCACCTATCAGCCAATTGCTCGTGCGCTTTTTTCATTGCCATCATTTTCACCTTCTTTGCAACAATAGTGCCGTACTTCCTCGGGTTGTTCAGTTTGGGTATCCTGCACGAGATCAATAGCAAATTTTTTGCTTTCCTTTATGATAGAATGAAGCTTCTTTCGTCTCTCGTGATTTTCCACGAGCTTTAGCATCCAGTCATTCGATATTTCGAGATATTTGGCCAGTCCAATTGTGGTGTTTTGTAAGCTAGTTCAAATTGGATCAGGCCTCGACCTCCTTGGGCTCTGGGAATGTAAAGGCGATCTACGTCTGCCTTTGGGTGGTGCATCCTATTACAACTCAGCATTATTATTATTATTATTATTATTATTATTATTATTATTATTATTATTATTATTATTATTATTATTATTATTATTATTATTGGAGGCGGCGAGCTGGCAGAAACGTTAGCACGCCGGGCGAAATGTTTAGCGGTATTTCGTCTGTGTTTATGTTCTGAGTTCAAATTCCGCTAAGGTTGACTTTGCCTTTCATTCTTTCGGTGTCCATAAATTAAGTACCAGTAAAACACTGGAGTCGAGTATTCGACTAGTCCTCTCCCCCAAATTTCAAACCTCGTGCCTATTAGGAGAAAATATTTTTATTTTATTATCATTAATGAGAAAATAAAGAATGTGTAATGGCTAGCGATCTATCATGGCGAATATATATATTCACCATGTGTGTGTATATATATATATATAACGGGAAGCTTTATGAAAATAGACAAAAGACGAAGGCAGGTGGAAAACAAA
>NC_043000.1:37067998-37073803 GCF_006345805.1 Octopus sinensis
TATCCGATGTGAACAAACAAGTTTGTTTTGGAAGCGTTGAAATGTATTGTGGAACAAGTAAAAAGATAAATTTTAATCAACGCGTAGATACTGAAGTGTATATATATAAAGGATCAAATCCCCTTCTTCTTTAAAAGCAGAAAAATTTGTCGCCATTTAAGCCTAAATGGTAGAGCATTCTAACCGGATATTGAAAAGGTGTGAGTTCGATCCTCATGGCTGGCTGCCGACAATTTTTTTTCTGCTTTTAAAGAAGAGGAGGATCTTTTCGGTTTGAACGGCAGTTTTTTCTAGCGGTGTCATATGAAATTGTCACCCATAATTATGACCCTAGTATCTGTTTTAGGGTTAGGGTTAGGGGGGGTATCTTTTTTGCTTCAGAAATGTAAATAAACCCAATCTGTTTCTTAAACGAGGGACATATTCATACGGCACAGAATGTTTTTTTTACCTCAATAGACGTCACTGATTGATTGAAATTGTAGAAATTGAAGAAAAAACAACAACAAATATCTTACAAACCATAGAATTTTCTCAATAAAACCAAGAGAAAAAGATGTTTTATAAACACATTCTACCAGTATACGAAGTTTAAAAGTGTTTAGTTACGTGGAAATTATTTTTTAAAAACTGCTGTTCAAACCGAAAAGATCCGAATAGGATTTTATCCTTTATACATATACTGTTCAGTATCTACGCGTTGGTTAAAATTTATCTTTCTACATGTTCCACAATACATATATTCATATATAAAGTTCGCTTTCCATGTTTTTGTTTTTCATGTTCTCGTTTCTCATTTTGTTGACGTTTTTTTTTTAAAATCCTGTACCCATATATGCATGTATATATACATATATATGTAGGTATGTACATATGCAAATATACATACCGGTTGAACTCTCCGTCCCCGCTTCCTATAGCCCCTAATTAATAGACTAGTGTTACATATTAGTTTTCATAGCTTCCTGCAATCGTTTTAGGCCTTTAGATTTCTTATAAAAGTTTTAACGAGGCAATTGTCTTTGCTTCAGATTTGTTTCCTTTCATGATATATAGAAACTTTACTAAACCGCACTGTTTCTAGCGTATTTCTTACCAATAGTATTTGTATTTTAGATGTTGTATGCCTATTTGGTTAAGAAGTTCGTTTTGAATCTGCGAAGTCCTGGCTCTGTAACTACAGCATAGCATCTTCTCAAATGCAATTTTTTATTACCTCAAACACATATATGACATGTGAGTAAAATAGAGTAAACAGAAATTCTACAGAAGTCCATCAAATGGATTGTATCCCTAATTCAAAGCACCAGCCTCGATACGATGCTATCGCCTGTGAAGGACCTTAAGGATACACATATCTATGGATTACCCAGCCACTGGCACACCAATTCGAGGAGTCTGGATGTTCAGTTGCTTCAACGAGGGAATATTTATATATATATATATACGTATAAATTTGTTCTTTGTAATACTAACTTTTTGTTACGGTTACAATCATTTATATTTAGAATTATTTTGTATAAATGGCGGTGCCCCAGCATGGCCACAGCTCGTCAGCTGAAACTAGATAAAATATATATATATATATATATATATATATACATATATATATATATATTTCTTTACTACCCACAAGGGGCTAAACATAGAGTGGACAACAAAGACAGACAAACGGATTAAGTCGATTACATCGACCCCAGTGCGTAATTGGTACTTATATTATATACTATATATATATATATATATATATACCTTCGGGGTCGATAAATTAAGTACCAATTACGCACTGGGGTCGATGTAATCGACTTAATCCGTTTGTCTGTCCTTGTTTGTCTAAAGCTTGACAAATTGCTTTCAAATCTAGGATTGCTTTCATTTACGTATATGTAATAGCGGAGGCACAATGGCCCAGTGGTTAGGGCAGCGGACTCGCGGTCGTAGGATCGCGGTTTCGATTCCCAGACTAGGTATTGTGAGTGTTTATTGAGCGAAAACACCTAAAGGCTCCTTAGGCTCCGGCAGGGGGTAGTGGCGAATCTTGCTGTACTCTTTCACCACCACTTCTCTCACTCTTTCTTCCTGTTTCTGTTGTACCTCTATTTTAAAGAGCCAGCCTTGTCACACTCAGGGTCATGCCGAATCTCCCCCAGAACTACATTCGGGGTACACGTGTCTGCGAAGTGCTCAGACACTTGCACGTTAATTTCATGAGCAGCTGGAACCCTCTCGTCGCAACCGACGGAGCGCTACTATAAGTAATAACTCTCAATATGAGTATGCGTGCGTAGGTGACATTAAGTCAGGCACACTTTGTTATTATTACTTGCTGCATACCTTTCACCATTATGGTGGTTAGGAACTCAGCATTGTGTGTTCCAAGTGCATTTGGATGCTTAACCAGAACGGATCACTAAGGGAACTCTTTATTGCATTAAGTTACAGAGAACTGGTGTCACTATAGTAGTTACTCCGCCACGATACAGGAATATTATAATCTATGTGGAGCTCTAAGCAAGAGAGTAGCAACTGTGCATCTATTAGTACGCACAAGATATATATATATATATATATATATATATATATATATATATATATATATGCATGTGTGCGTATATGTCGGGTGTCTGTGTTTGCCTCCCCCCTCCCAACATCGCTTGACAACCGATGCTGGCGTGTTTACGTCCACATAAACTAGCGGTTCAGCAAAAGAGACAGATAGAATAAGTACTAGGCTTACAATGAATAAGTCCTGCGGTCGATTTGCTCGACTAAAGGTGGTGCTCCAGCACTGCCGCAGTCAAATGACTGAAACAAGTAAAATAATATAGAATAGACCTATACACATGCGCGCACGCACTTATATATTAGCATACACATTCATACATATATAATTGTAACTGAAGCGCCAAATTTGTTTTTATTAACTGTTATATATTAGTGTATTAGTTGTAGGCTATATATATCCTACTTTACGTTGTATCGCATACATAGATGCATACACACACACACATACATACGAAGATATTTGTGTACATATCCATTAATATATGCATTTTCTGTCCCATCATACGCAACTCCGCATAAGACGCGCCCCTAATTTACAAAGGGCAAAACGAGCTTTGGTAAGTTTCTTTAGACATTTAGTGAAGGTTATTCTGACGCAATTGTGAGAGAAGAACCTAATTTTGTGCATGTAAATAGAATATGTATTGGAATCAAGTGCGAAATCACATATAATAACATTATAGTAACGATGAAAGGAAAATAAATTAAATTTAGTGGAGATGTAAAGAAATGGCTTACATCGGTATCAGTGAATAATGATACATGCAGACAAAACTAATTTATCGCTAAAAACTGCCACAAAGCAAGCAGCAAAATACAATGACTGTGAATGAATTCCTACAGCTAATAGGAAATATTTGCTGACAAAGCAAATAATCTCTGTATAAAAACAACTGATATAAACGTTGGTTGGTTGGTTGGTTGAGAGCTTCAGTCACGATTTACGTCGTATAGAGAGGGTTAATGGAAGAAGTGCAGGATGGGTGTACCTACTAGGGCAAACTGGCAGGCAATGAGTAATAGAATGATGCAGAGAGAAAGAGAGAGAGCAGAAAGAGAGAGAGAGGAGAGAGAGAGAGAGAGAGAGAGAGAGAGAAACAAAGAGTGAAGGTGGACATGAGGGAGTAGTGCAGACGAAATACCTATTTCTTTACAACCCACCAGGGGCTAAACACAGAGAGGACAAACAAGGACAGACAAACGGATTAAATCGATTACATCGACCCCAGTGGGTAACTGGTAATTATTTAATCGACCCCGAAAGGATGAAAGGCAAAGTCGACCTCGGCGGAATTTGAACTCAGAACGTAGCGGCAGACGAAATACCGCTAAGCATTTCGCCCGACGTGCTAACGTTTCTGCCAGCTCGAACTGTAAATATTGCCATAATAAGCAACCATGTAAAAGATGAAAGCTTACTTGAATCGTCATTCGCCGCAAAACCTTTGAAATCTCCATCTTCAGAATCAGATAAGCCAGCATCTCACAAACACTGGAAAGGATTCCGACTCCAGGCATTCCATACCATTGTCTTCATCGCTGCATTTCTCAGCAACTAATATAGTATGTAGCTCGTAAATGATTCCTAGAAACGCATACATTATCCTCAGCATCCACGGGGCTATAATTAATACTCTTTTACTTGTTTCAGTCATTTGACTGCGGCCATGCTGGAGCACCGCCTTTAGTCGAGCAAATATACCCCAGGACTTATTCTTTGAAAGCATAGTACTTATTCTATCGGTCTCTTTTGCCGAACCGCTAAGTTATGAGTACGTAAACACATCAGCATCGGTTGTAAAGCGATGTTGGGAAGATAAATACAGACACAGATATGTGTGTGTGTGAGTGTGTGGTATAGGCGTAGGAGTGTGGTAAGTAGCTTGCTTAAAAATCACACGGTTCCGGGTTCAGTCCCACTGCGTGGCACCTTGGACAAGTGTCTTCTACTATAGCTTCGGGCCGACCAAAGCCTTGAGTGGATTTGGTAGACGGAAACTGAAAGAAACCCGCCGTATATATGTATATATATATATATATGTGTGTGTGTGTGTGTGTGTGTGTGTGTATGTTTGTCCCCCCAAAATCGCTTGACAACCGATGGTGGTGTGTTTACGTCCCCGTAACTTAGCGGTTCTGCAAAATGGACCGATAGAATAAGTACTCGGCTTACAAAGAATAAGTCCTGCGGTCGATTTGCTCGACTAAAGGCGGTACTCCAGCATGGCCACAGTCAAATGACTGAAACAAGTAAAAGTGTGTATATATATATATATATATACCATTTTCCTGACAGTGTTATATCACAGATTGTTTTTGTTTTGTTTTTTTTTTCCTTAACCACGAACTCACCAGTATTATAGAAGAAGCCTTCTCACTCTGCCTGTTGGTGACTTGAACGTTTTTTCTTTTTTTTTTTTTTTCGAACCCGAAAGGTTGAAAGGCAAAGTTTGATCTGGGTGGACTTATGGAGCCGGAACAGATATTATGAGGCTTCGTATCCGACGTTCTAACGACCCTGATATTTGGTTGCTTCATAAATGTACACGAGGGTGTTCTGAAAAGTCCCTGGCTTTGGATGATAAAAGAAAATACAGGGATATCAGTTACTTATGATTTTATTCAACATATTCCCCTCTCAGATTCACACAGCGGTCCTTCAGTTTTGCGAAGCCCTGTAAAAGAACCCGGAAGGTCGGACCGCCAACCAGGCTTTCGCAACACCCTTAAAGATAGCCACTTTCCAGCATCCCTTCGTATATCGACTCGATAAACGAGTATGACAATGTTTGACTAAATAAAGTGTATCGCAGCATTACATGTGAGAACGATAACGGCTTTTGAATCCTGCCAGTGACTTACAGACAGATAGCTAAATAAGTCGATAGACAGTCAGCTAGAAGGTTGGATAGATAATGGACAGCAACATCGATACTTAGAAATAGAGAGAGGAACAGACAGATAAACGGATAGCTATGTTAGCTAGAAAGACATACAAATAAACAGAGAGAGAGAGGATAGCTGAATAGACAAATAGTCAAACAGATAGACTGACAGAGAGACGTGTGTGTACGTGAAACATCCTAGACTGAAGGAATCAGTAAGACGACGGTGATGCTTCAGCATGACCGCAGCTGCATGGCTGAAACGACTAAAAGAGTGTCAATCTATCTATCAATCTCTCTTCTCTCTCTTCTCTCTGTAATATATATATATATATATATATATTATATATATATA
>NC_043000.1:37073903-37078903 GCF_006345805.1 Octopus sinensis
TGTAAATGCCCATGCATAAAAAGTGCAATATATATAGCATATATACATATATCTACATTATATATACATTATATTATATACATACATAATATATATATATACATAATACATACACACATATATATACATACATACATATTATATATAATCACGCATATATGTAATGTATAAGCAGATTCGCGCGCGCGCAGACAGACAGATAGGTAGATAGACAGATAGGTAGACAGATAGATAGATAGATTATAAGATAGATAGATAGATAGATAATAGATAGATAAGATAGATAGATAGATAGATAGATGATAGATGATGGACGGACGGACTGGGGGACGACGACGGACGGACGGACGGACAGACAGACAGACAGACAGACAGACAGACAGACAGACAGACAACAGACAGACAGACAGATAGATAATATAGATAGATAGATAGATAGATAGGTAGATAGATATCGACCCAGAGACATAGAATTCACTGTACTGTAGATGTCGCTCCTAAGATGTTTTGAATAGGATTTCGTAATTTGTAGTAATTAGACAATACCTCGGAAGACGACAATTTTCACATGTGGCCATGTAAGTCTTATTTTGGAAACTGCAAATCCCATGGTTTGCATCCCAAAACTCTCACACAACTATTTGCAAAAGGAACTGGTGACACCTCATTTGACAGTATAGTATAATCTTACTGCAGATGTCATATATACATACATACCTAAACACACACATATATAATATACATATATATAAAGTGTGTATATCTATATATCTATATCTATCTATATATATATATACATATATAAAGTACATATGGAGATATTCTCTCACTTTCATATTTGTGTGTCTTTATATGAATATATACAAATAGATATACATATATAATATTATATATATATATATATATATATATGTGTGTGGGTGTGTGTGTGTGTGTGTGTGTGTATACAGATATTGCATCTCTATAGTATATATCTTATATATAAGTATAGATATATATTTATATATTATTTTATATTCAAAAATATATACCTCTGTGTGTGTGTAATATATATATATAGTACTTATATATAGTGCGAATATATATGCATATGTGTGGGCATATGCGTATGTTAGTGTATAACAATGTATAACATTTCATACATATTCATATTTATTGTTTATATATATAATTAAATCAGGCATATATATATATATGTATGTAATATATATATATATATATATTGATATATATATATGTATGTATATATGTATATATATATATATGATGTATAATATATATATATATATATATATATATATATATATATATACATACTTACATATACATATACATATATATATCAAAAGCTGTGTTATAATACTATTCCACACCCATGCCAACAATCCAACATACCTCCATCATCAGTTGTCCCACGGATATCATTATGGTTTCGACACCTGGGCAGTACCATTCAATCCGTTGGGGTCAACGCCACTAAAATTAGTGTTGTTTGGGAACAAACAAACGAAAGAAACCACAACTTTTAAAATCATTTACCCTATGTACAACAGTATCGATAAATAAATCCAATAAGTAAATTACAACCACTCCTTACACACACACACATATATGCGTGTGTGTGTGTGTGTGTGTGTGTGTGTGTGTGTGTAGAACGGCGAACTTGCAGAATCTTTAGCACGCCGGGCGAAATACGTTCTGAGTTTAAATTCCGCTGAGGTCGACTTTGCCTTTCATCCTTTCGGGGTCGATTAAATAAGAACCAGTTACGCACTGGAGTTGATATAATCGACTTAATCCTCTTGTCTGTCCATTTTTGTCCCCTCTATGTTTAGCCCCCTGTGGACAATAAAGAAATATATATACATATATTTAGTGAGAGAGAGAGAGAGAGAGAGAGAGAGAGAACTTAGATGTGTATAATATATATATATATAAATATTATATATATATATATATATATATATATATATATATATATATATATATATATATACACACACATATATATGTATATGTATATGTTTGTGTGTGTATGAGTGAGAGAGAGAGGGGGTGTCAATATGATGGTATGTAGGTGTCGATGAAAATAAACTTTAGAGAATATTTATGTTTCCAGTGTTCTGTTCTTGTCTGTAAAATGTACATGGAAAATTCACAGCACATTTTGATGTACCAGTTGCTGCTATAATATTTATGGGTTCACACAGAAATATCAGTTCGAGAATCTGAGCATCCGTCTACTGCAGTCGGTTGGAAATATGTGCATACAGTCGCTAGAATTTCAGGCCTCACCGACTTGGAGAATCCTATTTGCATACGTAACGCATTGCTGGCAACCAATTCAATACAGAAGTTACTGGCACGTGAAGCAATAAGATGCTGAAGAGTAATTCCAAGTGTTTAATCTACACTTGTGTGTAAATTAATGTGAAATATATACGCTGTTCAATTATACGCAGCTATGTTTCTTTTTTTACAATCTCTTCATAGACAGAGAAATAGAATAGGTAGGAGAGTTTTCAGTTGCACATCTATAATTGATATATGGGTACGGGTGTCTGCAAGTGAGCACCTATCATGTCAGTATATATGTATATATATATATATATATATCATTTCTCTATCACATACTCACACATACATATATACTCTTCTCTTGAGATACATCATATATATATATATGTATATATGCATATATATATATATATAATATATATAATATATATGTACCAAAATAAACAACAGGATATCCAGGGGTAATACAGTACGATCGTTTCAAGCGACTCCATTTAATTGAACAATGCAACCATTACATCAATTTAAATGCAAAGCAATCCTCAGCTGCATAAATACATAGAATTAAGATATAATATACATGCATGAAATGTGTATATACATGTAAGCATGTGCTTCTTTATGTTTACATTTATATGTGTGCGTAAATGTATATGGTTTATTTCATGCGTATATTTTATGTCAAAGTAATTGGTGACACTCCACTCGTGCGCATGAAAGGCATAGCAGATATTATATATATGTGTGTGTGTGTGTGTGTGTATTCCTCTCGTTCTGGTCTAACGACCCTCCATATTTGTTTTCGTTCGATGTCGTTGTATATTTCCACTGTCATTCTCTTTTTTATTCCCAACTTTGACACTCCATAAATCCTAAATTTATTCTAGAATTTATGGGAGCAACTGTGTTTGAAGACTCATATTGTCCTTCAATGCTCGTTTGTTTACGTATTTCATGTTATTTGCACCGTTGGTGACATCCTGTACCCATATATGCATATATATATATATATTCATTTACATAAATTTATGAAAATATATATATATATATATATATATATATATATGAATGTGACTACAATTCAGATCCCATTTATTATACTTACCCTACGTCATGGAAGCCCCTCACCCCTGAGTCAGGTAAATGGTTTAATATGGAATTGATGCATGCATATGCATGATATCCAACACTTGATGCATTCAATGTTGTTTACTTCAATGTCAGCTCTCTCTCTCCTCCCCTTATATATATATGTATATATATATACAATATAAGAAAATGGAGAAATACATCTAAATCAATAGCAGTATATTGGATATATGTTATCCCATGGAGGGTTGCATTTAGAACCCCTATCTCAATTTGTATATGCGTGTGTGTGTGTGTGTGTATAATGTACGCATCTATGGGTATGCATTTATATATGTATACACATGTGTGTGTGCATGATATTTATATTCATAAATAGTTATATTCGTTTTTGAAAGCTAGCATGGGTTAGACAAGTATATTGAGCCATTGTTTTTGCCGCTGGTTGACCTTCCTGACGCTAGCTGTTACTTGTCATTGAAGCAAGGGATCTCTCCCACACACACACGCAAGTGTGCATGTGTGTGTGTGTCTGTGTGTATAAAGAAACAGATATGTATATATATATGTATATACGTATAGTAGCCCTTAGTACACACATGCACATTCACCAACAAATATTTCTGTGTTTTCACGCATATAAGTGTGCATGTTTTCAGGTGTGTGTGTACAGGTATACATACATGTGCATAATCAATGTTTTACATTCAACTTTAAGACAATATTTGGAAACGTACACACACACTCACACGCGCACGACAGTTTTGCTGAAGAATTGTGACTTTTATGGAAGCCCCAATACCAGATCCAAATTCTGTTTGGCTAATAATGATGTAATGATTTTTATGATCACTTACCATATGTGTGTATACGTATATATATTATATATATATATATATATATATATATATATATATATATATATACGTGTGTGCGTGTGTGCGCGCGTGTATGTACATACATATGTATGTATGTTTATATATATATATGTATGTGTAATGTATATACATATGTGCATATGTATGTGCGTGGGTGTATGTATATCTATGTACGCATCAATATATGCATGTATATGAAATATCACATCATTACATGTGTGTGTGTGTCTAATAAACGCTGTTTTCTCCTGAATTATCTCCTGTCTACTATAATTTACCACTAATTAAGTAGGCTGTCAGTTATGTTATTTACCAGATGTGGTGGTGGCGGTGGGGATTAACTTTCGAAAGCGAAATTAAATTCCCGAATAACAGAATGCATAATTCTATAAGAAGCGGTTGAAATTGTGTACCAAGTGCCTTTCATCTTCATTGAGGATCGGAACATAAGTTGATAGTCGAATATTTTTACCGTCATCATAAATGTTGAGGACCCGACTTTGCTCTCTGTGGCCATGAGAGCTCTGACATAAAACTTCTTGTCGTATAATCGACAAATACGTGTTTCTACATAGCTTCTTGTCATATCAAACTTCTCCTACATCTTTTCAGTCACAATGTATTATTATATCGACTAAAATCATGGCAGATTATACAACGATATAACTATATTACTACACATTTCCCTCCTCTCCCAATAATATCCCTTAAACACTGTCTTCATCTGGTGGTTAT
>NC_043000.1:37081403-37083903 GCF_006345805.1 Octopus sinensis
TGCGTGTGTGTGTGTATGTATGTCAGGGAGAGAGGGAGTGAGAGAGTGTCTTGCTTTATTGTCATCTCATTGTCCTTTTGAAGTATTAATAATATATAGATATTAAGCGCCGTCAACTAGAGATAATCTCTGGACTTCTGTTTGTGAAAGAAGTCGATAATTTCCTTGACTCTATAGAAGCAATTTCTCTTCATTTTATATTATCAATTCTCCTGAGAGAGTAAGAGGGAAAAAGTAAAAGAGGTTTGTAAAAGTGTGAACGTCACAATACCCTAGTTGTCCTACCCTACTACTCCGAAGCTAGTGTGTATATAATATATTATATATATCTATATATATATATATATATATATATATATATATTATATATATATATTATATATATATATATATATATATACATATATATATATATATATATATATATATATATATATATATATATCTATCTAATATATATATATATATATATATATATAAGATCTGTGTCTGTTTGTGTGTGTATTTCTGCATAAACAGTCAATATATTTTTTGCAAATGGCGAGCTTGATGTAAAGAAGATAAAGTTGTTGATGAGTCGATTCTTGTAACCTGTTTCGATATCATGGTAAACTTCTGGGAAAAGCATGAACACCTTCCAGTGAGGTAATCATGGTTGCTTCGCCTGCAAGAAATATATATCAGTCCAGAATTTATTGTCTTCGTAAAGGACACACTGCTTAATATAATTCTGGAGGTATTGCATCTGAGAAGGATGGGGGATGAAACGGGATGTTCATGTTTGTTCAAACAGAGAGCTGACCTAGAATCAAACGACATCATAAAATGTTCCATTTCCAACAAAACATTATATGTGACGCCAGGTCAAACATACACCTAAAATTTCTTCATTTACTTCGTGGTAATTTCTCTGTTCGAATCTACGAGTTTATTAACAGGAATGGTTTTGCGTTTGCAATGAAACCAAATACTTGTCGTTGCCAGCTTCGAAGAGCAACCAGCCTAATACCTAACAAGACCAGTGTGCTATCCATTTGACCTTATTAGTCTCTAGTCAATATTCAAAGAGCCAGGCTCTCGGGAAAGGATCACATTTGTACCTTACCAAAGAGTAACCAATGTATTTTGACAATGAATATCAAGCGATATTACTTGAAGTTACCTACTTCTGTCGTGTTTTGTATTCGTAGCTTCTCAGTGGTCATACTGTACCAGTGATTTACTGGGTCTGTTGCAAGCATCTATGCCATGTACATGACCATCTCCACTTACATTGTAAATATTTCGGCCAGATCTTCGGTTTCAGAATAACTTCTCTCTCTTTCACCCACCAATCACGGAGCGCTCTGGAAATGGTCATACTGGTCACCCTTCCTTTTCTGACTATTAGGATAAATTGACTTGTCAGCATCTCAGTGTGTGCGTGTAATTTATTCACCTTTGAAGCCGGCTAAATTAGAGTTAGAGGTTAGTTTACACCTTAGTTGGTTAGGGTGAAGGCGAAGTTGATTAAATATTCCGGTCGGTGTGGTTTCCAGCCGATCTCCGTCGACAACCAAGATAAAGAGTTCGCCACGGTCCAGTCCACTCAGTCATGAGTAATTACACCGCCGCACTCAGTTCACTCGGTTGCAAGGAGGTACACCACAGAACCTAGGTTACTAGGCTGCAAGTAGGTGCACCACATTAATCAGTCCGCTAGGCTGTCATAGGTACTCACCAATATGAACTACGGTAAATTGGTGAGGACTTCCACTGCTTATTATCACTTTACTACTACACGCTCCACCACATTAGTACCGCCAACAGCACCATCTTACTGCCACCAGCTCCACCTCATCGCCACCACCACCACTTCATCACTACCTTTGACATCACCTTCCTCAGTAAATAAAATATCACTCTTTCAATAAGACAGTCAGTTCACCCCCCCCTACGTCAATCGCTCTGCACCTGTAACCGTTCTCTTTCGTCTTCTCTTCATATCTCTCTTCTTTTCTCCCCCCCCCCACTGTCGTTAATTTACTCTTTATCTTTCTCCCTCTGATTCCTCACCCCTCCTCTCTCTAATACAATACGAATTACACTTGATGCAACTCTATGAAATAATAATTAACTTCTCTAAATATATATATATATGTGTGCATGTGTGTGTATACAACTAGAGTGTTTATAAATGTAAAAAGGCATTACTAATTATTACTGTTGTGGTTACACTGATTATTTAATTACATTATTGAATTAGCCACAGAAACACTGCCAATACCAACACTTATTCCGTCTTTTTTTTAAGTCGTATTTTTGTGATCTGTTTTTGTTGCATATCTTGAATTGGTCCAAAGTCCGTCACACGAGTTTGACATCAACCCCAACTCACTCGACTCCTTGCATTACCTTCAACGGGGTGCTCTCGCTGTTGTAAGCATTCTGGTCAAAGATCCATTCTGAAGACATCATCTGCCCGCCGCGCAAATAGTCAGAGGCCCTGAAAAGTGACAGG